>NC_090065.1:672107-720838 GCF_038355195.1 Osmerus mordax
CCCCAAAGCTTCACAAGGCAAATATCGCTAATAGTTTGTATAAAACCGCTTGTAGATCGCTAGGTCTGGGGGGTGCAATGAAGAGGCATGGCAGAGTCAACATGAAGCTAAGGCACCATGCACCCGTGACCCTGGTAGCCTACACACCCCGAACCCACAAGCCCAGGTGATTAATCAGTATGGACTAACCCATCTAGAGGGGAGCGTCCAAATAACATATGGCAAACATGTTGTATTGGTTCATGTAAACATTACATTTATCCAATAATCACAGAGAATACTATTGTTAACACAAATATGGTTGATTTGTGATATCCATATCTTATACAAACAGTCACAGTTAAAACAGTTCCACCTATCCCATTCCACCTCTGCCTTTTAGTTACCAATGGGAGTGTCCAGAACCATAAAATAATGGCGGCATTGTTTTAGTTGGGGTTCGTCTGGCTGTACTTCATCCCTTGGCGTGCCGCTTAAACAAACAGGCAAGTTTCACATACTTTGAAGGGGCGTCGTGTCTTCAGCACTAAAGGGTAGAAGTCTTGTTCTGCTCCTGTATTTTGCTCTTTATGGTCAACTGTTGATTAATTCATGGTGAGTTTGCTACTGATAATTTATACTTTTTGCTATGTGGGTTGAGGAGAATGCGAGAAAGAAATGAAGTTGCTTAACTCGAATGGACTAGCTAGCTAGTCTCTGGACCTTGGACTTAATATTTTCAATGTTTTCAACCTTGATTCTAGGAGATCTGCCTTGCCTGTATGAGATCCAAATGCAGACTTGTTTTTAAGAATGTCTCTTTCCTTTAGCAAAAATGAGGCTCATGGCTTGCTACACTACACTGTTCCTGTCTCTCTTCAGCCTGACTGACCAGACTAAAGTAAGACGCACTCTAAGATAAATAGTGTTTTATTTCATGTATTCATTCCCAGGACAGTAACTCTACACTGACAAGACAATTGTTCTGTTTCTGCATCCTGCACTGTAGAATGTTTGTTTAACAAAGGCTCCTATTTTGTTTAGGGTCGACCTAAACCCCAAGTGGCTCAAGGTGTGTTCATTCTTATGCACACAAACCCTTCATTACACACTGGCCTATCAGCACTTCACATATTTACGTATTTACATTTATTTACCGGTTCTTTGCATCTTACAATCGTGCGGGATGTGTGCACACAGGGACGGACTGCAGCAATATCAGAGATCTCTCCCCCACTGCAGCCAGTGGAATCTACCTCATCCAGCCCCCGGGAGTCAGCAGGCCTTTCAAGGTATGGTGACGTCACTAGGTGACGGTTAGGAGTTTGCAGGAGCACTTTGTTGCAAACCTAGTGATCATTTTTCATGAACTAGCCTGCACCGTGTCAGGCTACAAGTCAAGCTAAACTAAAATGTGTTGCAAATAATCTCAAACAGGCAGAAACACAATGTCAAAAGACAGTTCCGTCGAGTAAATTCCTGCGAGCAAAGCACTGTTTGGAAACAACTGCAGGCTTTTTGAAGTGCAGACATGAATTTACGTGTTTAATTTATCTCCAAAGAATGTATTAATTTAAATAAGCAAGTTAAGAAATAATGTCACTAACTGTTTTTCAAAAGCCGTTGGTTAATTGACTAAGCAGAGACAAGTTACAATCAATTAGGGCGTATCCATTCTTTGACAACCCTGTGGATGAAGGTGCTCAGATTATACAAAGAGCGTTTATCTAATCAGCCCCAAGGGTCTTCAGAGACAGAAGTAATGCTTCCCTGACCAGTATATTTGGAAGAGATATAGGTTCACCCTAACCCAAATGGTGCCCTTTCCAAAGAAGAGGTTAGGGTTATTTTACAGGATCTTTAAAGATCCTGTAAAGTGGAATTGAAAACGAGTTTTAAGTTCACCACACCACAGAACAATGTGTTATTAACTACCCATCCAAATTCGAATGGAAAAAAAACAGACAAGTATGTTAAATTAGGCTTTGAAATCGTGAGAAAGTCAGCAGTCTTCTCTGCTTGAGACTGGGGGGGCGTGTCGCCTGAAGGAGCTGAAGCTCCGCCCCTCGCTGCCTTCCTACGACCCAGATAATGGACGCTACGTCAAGCCTAACAAAACAGTATAGAATTAGAATTATTTGTTCAATGAGTGAAACATACAGATGCATATAAATGAAATGTTCCCCTGAGCTGTAACACAGGAGTAAACATTTACAGCAGAGACAGCAGACGGTGAGCTCTCAGAATCACAATGGGATTTATTCGCCCTGAGTTTGCACAGACAAGGAATTTGCTTTGGCAGGAAGGTGCATACAATAAACATAGGAACCTAAAATTTATGTATGTAGGAACTGATGTAACTTCAGTTGTGATAAAGATATGAGTGATTTAAACAGATTTGTATCCAGGAGAGTTTGTAGTTTCCAATATGTATAATACTCAGAAAGTACATTTGCAATCATGCAATTATTTACATGGTTCTTAATATGAAAATAATTAACAACAACTATATTTACTCAAGAGTATCGAAATGCAAATGTAGGCTACTGTTTTCAGTTATTACAATTAATGATATACGCCACTAGGAGGCGCTGATGACAACACAACGATGTGCATTACAGACGAGAGTCTACAACGGTGGCTCATGTGCACGCTTAAATTCAGTTACTCTGAGTAAAATAATTTGTTACTATTTCATTACGTGTGTACAAGTCTGCTTTACATTAGTCACACCATTACACTATATGCAAAATAATATCTAAATCGACTACTTTGTATGAGACATCAAAAGTATGGTTTGGAGTCTGTTAGCACGAACAGTTTAACTTATATAAAAAAAAAAAAAGTTTATATCCTATTCTAAAATGGCTGCGGGGCAGTTACATGACAGTAAACAAAAGCTGCAAGACACCCAATTTAGCCAGAGCCAGGATCCATTGTGCAAATATGTGCTCCTTTTATCCAGCCTCCACGTTAGAGCAACATATTCCCCTTGTTCTTTTTGACGTCTGTTTTACTTAAGTTATTGTTTTAAATGTTATTCAGTAATCTTGTTTACATAAAGTGTGGCGTGGGTTGTGTGGGTGCTGCTATATGTTTAACATTTGCCAAATTCATTCATTTAGATGGTGGTTAGCTCAAGCTCACCCCAGAAGTATTGATAGTGGTATCGATAAAGACTTGGATCGTTGAGTCTCAAATAGTATCAATATCGATAAAAATTAACGATCCCCATCCCTAGTAAGCGCAACTTGCGTTAGCGACGTTGATGCAACACCCCCAGGTCTACTGTGAGATACTGCATGTTTGTCTCCCCTGAGCCCAGGGGCCCGTTCTCCGTACGTCGCTAACTCGGTTAGCTGGATTTAATTATTGACGATTTGTCAATCGATCTTGGATTGTTCGGTTCTTCGAAGCTCATCCTGGACTTGCTGTCATAGCAACAGGTCCGTAAGCTTAAACCTGCTTGGGAGCAGGTTTATTTTATGTAAACACGATTAGATTGAGGCTTTACATGCAGAGGTGATACAGGAAGTCTGTCACAGACATGTCTTGTCCGTTTTTACTACAGGAACCTGTTGCAGAAGGTGCAAGAATAATTAGCAGAATTTAACATGAAACCGAATTAATTGCTCATTGCGTGATAGATGGGCTCCTTAAGCACAGCACGATATGCTAGCCTATACTTTTTGAGAGGATAGCCTATCGTTCTTTTGTGAGGGTGTCATTTACATAATAAATGTGTTGAAACCACATCATATGACATTAAATAAGAAAGTATGAAAATCTAAACATAGGCCTAGCTTACTGTAATAAGCGATGAAACGCGTGGTCACTCCTCTACATTTAATTTGGTCTGCTACTTTTTGCCAGCCCTCTTTCTTGGATTTTGCATACTTTGAGGTGTTCCCTGGCGTTCCCTGATTAAATCTTCAAATTCGGAGTAACCTTCGAGCAAGCTGTTGCGGAAAAAACAGGGGGCTCATTTTGGCCACGGTGAGCAGCCATAGACTTATGTGAGCAGCCAATAGCAGCTTTGCTGATCAAGGTTTCTACTATCGATACATGCCCCCTTTTAGACCAACGCATAACTCGATCCAGCTATACTAATTATAAACAACATGGGTGTTCAAAGAACCGAATTAGCCAGATCATGATAAGCAAGATGAAGTCGTCTTGGATGTGTCATTTCATCTCAGATGTAATAAGCGACGTACGGAGAACGGGCCCCAGGTCTACTGTGAGATGCTGCATGTTTGTCTCCCCTGAGCCCAGGTCTACTGTGAGATGCTGCATGTTTGTCTCCCCTGAGCCCAGGTCTACTGTGAGATGCTGCATGTTTGTCTCCCCTGAACCCAGGTCTACTGTGAGATGCTGCATGTTTGTCTCCCCTGAACCCAGGTCTACTGTGAGATGCTGCATGTTTGTCTCCCCTGAGCCCAGGTCTACTGTGAGATGCTGCATGTTTGTCTCCCCTGAGCCCAGGTCTACTGTGAGATGCTGCATGTTTGTCTCCCCTGAACCCAGGTCTACTGTGAGATGCTGCATGTTTGTCTCCCCTGAGCCCAGGTCTACTGTGAGATGCTGCATGTTTGTCTCCCCTGAGCCCAGGTCTACTGTGAGATGCTGCATGTTTGTCTCCCCTGAGCCCAGGTCTACTGTGAGATGCTGCATGTTTGTCTCCCCTGAGCCCAGGTCTACTGTGAGATGCTGCCCGACGGAGGCTGGACGGTGTTTCAGAAGCGTACTGGGAGAGCCATTTCCTTCGACAGGAAATGGTCCGAATACAAACATGGCTTTGGCAATCTACGACGTAAGGCATGCTGTGTAACACAGAATATGTACTGCATGCTTCAGTTCTGCTTTGATTTGTAGTGTTGAGCTGTGGTCACAGGGATTTGTAGACCAGCTAGATTTGCACATTATGATATACAGTTATGGCGACCACATCAGATTTGCGTGTTTCACTTGCCAAAATGGTTTCCACATGGTAGCTGAAATGTTTCTTAGATGGTGTCACTCACAACTCTCAGTGCTGTTGTCTTCCTAGAGGACCACTGGCTTGGCCTGTGTAAAGTCCACACCTTAACCAAGACCCGGAGGTGGACCCTGAAGGTGAACCTGTGGGACTTTGAAGGGGGCGGAGCCTTCGCTGAGTACGATGACTTCAAGCTGGGTGGCATGAGGAGTTCCTACAGGCTGACTGTTGGAGACTACAGGGGAAACGCAGGTATGGGATTTTCCATTGAAATTAATGCAAGGGTGAAGGTTTCATAATGCATTTAATTTGTTATACAATTTACATTTAATACAAAATGTCTCACTTGAAATGCAACCCGTCCACTTGGATTCACCCCGAGACGGAAGATGCCCTGGCTATCCTGAAGGGGTATCCTGAAGGGTTAGATGAAGGGACCTTCTGACTAACATGACCCCCCCCCCATTTCACAACATTGCTACATTTAACCTTGTAACAGTTGCAGCTCTTTGACCAATGGGGTCTCTCCTTTTTGTAGGTGATGCCGTCCGTGGGGATTTCCCTGGAGTCGACCAGAACGGTTTTGGCTTTAGCACTGTGGACAGAGACAAAGATGGCTGTTCTCCCTGCATCTTCGGTGACATTGCAGTGGATGATTGTTCTTCCTCTATGGGAGGGGGTTGGTGGTACAGTCGCTGTGGATCTGCCAGCCTCAACGGTGACTGGCACCCTGCCGGAGAGAACCGGGGCTGGGCGTCTGGTCTCCACTGGCTCACCTGGAGGGGGCCCGGACCATACTCAGCCAGCGCCTCACGCATGATGATCAAGGCTATGGGGGGCAACACAACCCCCTCCTGATGAGGATCAAGGATGTTTAGATCTCATTCTCACTCAGTAGGTTGGCATCATCCTTGTTTGCCTTTTGCGTTAGACATTTTAGAGGGTAGAAAAGCACGTATAGTGTCTTGTATAAAAGTGCATTCTATGCTACAATAAAATGAATTCCTGATTTGTTGTTAAAGGCGTCTGCACCTTGTGGTTTGGCTTCACGTAGAAGTACTTGTGTTCAGCCACAGAAGGCTCTACCAAGAACATGGGGGGCTGCTGATACTGGGGGGGGGGGGGGGCTGCTGATACTGGGGGGGAGGGGGGGCTGCTGATACTGGGGGGAGGGGGGGCTGCTGATACTGGGGGGAGGGGGGGGGGCTGCTGATACTGGGGGGAGGGGGGGGGGGCTGCTGATACTGGGGGGGGCTGATACCTGTGGGGGGGGGGGGCAGTTCAATCACTGTATTACGTTTGCAAGCAGACAAAACTAGTTACTAGGTCTCTGAAGCACAGCTCAGTGACTTATAGGGGAGAGTGTGTGTGTCCAGTCAGAACGCAGCGTACAGGTTGAGGTATGGTCAGGGTGGCCCCATTCTGACATGACACACACACGTTTTTCTGTGAAGCACCAGGCCGTTCCTTGCCCAATATCAACCTTTGGCCCTCAGTATCCAAGCCTAATACATTTGTATAGAGCAAAGCTTTAATACATTTAAACATAAGCAACCTAAGCATATCTATATTAATATTCACATTACAGGACTATACACTGCATGGGGATGATTGACGTCTGTGTGCTTTTACTGTTTTGATAGTTCTGATTATTTTACACACATTAAACAAGTTATAGGATTCTTTTGAAACTGATTGAAAGCCCCCCAATATAGGCCCAGTGTAACCTGGTAAATTACTGGCTGGTTTGGAACATCCGAAGGAAAGGATTCATCGTTACCACAATCCCAATCTATAGTCTAAACACCGCATGAATGAAAAGCCTTCTTCCCCTCAAATGTCTAGTTCAATGGCAAACAAGGACACAGGTGATCCAAACACACTAGAATGATCTAAACATCCTTGATCCTCATCTGGTGTTGTCCTCTAGGGGTAACTCCTATGGCTTAACAACAGCTATGTGTGTCCAGGTATAGACAATGTTTTAAATCCTGGTTGTATCTCCATCATATTACACAAAGGGAAAGTATAATGTATAATTCATGCTCCATCTTGTGCCGAAAGCTTTGCTTAAAGCGTAGACTTTACACAGACCAAGCCATTGACATGATTTGTGATTTCCACACATCTAAATAGTCACAGTTAAAACATTCAACCTATCCCATTCCACCTCCCCCTATTATTTACCAGTGGGAATGTCCAGAACCATATAAATGATGGACTTGTTGCAGTGGAGATTATATTGGCTTCACTTCATGCCCTGACGAAGTGCTTAAACAAACAGGCAAGTAATACTCATCTTAGTGTGTTTAGATTAGTTTTTTTTAAATTGCTCTTTGATGTACTTGTTTAAACAGCTATTGGTCATTTCATGGTGTGTTTTCATTAGTGTAAAATTGTACCTTTATTTTAGGAGATGTCCAAGGTTTCAAAACTTGAAATTGTTGCCATTATAGGATGTAAATGTGCACAATTGCTACAATTATTGTATTATTATACTTATTTTAAAAACACTACTGTCTCTCATGATTCAGCAACATGAGGAGTAGGACTTACTTGAGACTGGTTTTTGGACTGCTGTGTCTCTTCAGCCTGACTGAGCAAGTACGCGGACAGAATGTGAGTACTTATTCAATTTCAAGGACTGACTCCTCATTGTGTGAATTGGTAAAATGTCCTCGCCAGCACTTGTCTCAGTACTATACTGGACTAGATCTCCTTGTTTTGTTTTATTTAGCCACGTCCGACGCCTGCTCGTCCGACCCCTGCTCGTCCGACGCCTGCTCGTCCGACCCCTGCTCGTCCCACCCCTGCTCGTCCGACGCCTGCTCGTCCGACGCCTGCTCGTCCGACCCCTGCTCGTCCCACCCCTGCTCGTCCGACGCCTGCTCGTCCCACCCCTGCTCGTCCGACCCCTGCTCGTCCGACCCCTGCTCGTCCGACGCCTGCTCGTCCCACCCCTGCTCGTCCGACGCCTGCTCGTCCGACGCCTGCTCGTCCGACCCCTGCTCGTCCGACGCCTGCTCGTCAGACCCCTGCTCGTCCGACGCCTGCTCGTCCGACCCCTGCTCGTCCGACCCCTGCTCGTCCGACGCCTGCTCGTCCGACGCCTGCTCGTCCGACCCCTGCTCGTCCGACGCCTGCTCGTCCGACCCCTGCTCGTCCGACGCCTGCTCGTCCGACCCCTGCTCGTCCGACCCCTGCTCGTCCGACGCCTGCTCGTCCGACCCCTGCTCGTCCGACGCCTGCTCGTCCGACGCCTGCTCGTCCGACCCCTGCTCGTCCCACCCCTGCTCGTCCGACCCCTGCTCGTCCGACCCCTGCTCGTCCGACGCCTGCTCGTCCGACGCCTGCTCGTCCGACGCCTGCTCGTCCGACCCCTGCTCGTCCGACGCCTGCTCGTCCGACCCCTGCTCGTCCGACGCCTGCTCGTCCGACCCCTGCTCGTCCCACCCCTGCTCGTCCGACCCCTGCTCGTCCGACGCCTGCTCGTCCCACGCCTGCTCGTCCCACCCCTGCTCGTACCACCCCTGCTCGTCCGACGCCTGCTCGTCCGACCCCTGCTCGTCCGACCCCTGCTCGTCCGACCCCTGCTCGTCCGACGCCTGCTCGTCCCACCCCTGCTCGTCCGACCCCTGCTCGTCCGACCCCTGCTCGTCCGACGCCTGCTCGTCCGACGCCTGCTCGTCCGACGCCTGCTCGTCCGACGCCTGCTCGTCCCACCCCTGCTCGTCCGACGCCTGCTCGTCCGACGCCTGCTCGTCCGACCCCTGCTCGTCCGACCCCTGCTCGTCCGACGCCTGCTCGTCCGACCCCTGCTCGTCCGACGCCTGCTCGTCAGACCCCTGCTCGTCCGACGCCTGCTCGTCCGACCCCTGCTCGTCCGACCCCTGCTCGTCCGACGCCTGCTCGTCCGACGCCTGCTCGTCCGACCCCTGCTCGTCCGACGCCTGCTCGTCCGACCCCTGCTCGTCCGACGCCTGCTCGTCCGACCCCTGCTCGTCCGACCCCTGCTCGTCCGACGCCTGCTCGTCCGACCCCTGCTCGTCCGACGCCTGCTCGTCCGACGCCTGCTCGTCCGACCCCTGCTCGTCCCACCCCTGCTCGTCCGACCCCTGCTCGTCCGACCCCTGCTCGTCCGACGCCTGCTCGTCCGACGCCTGCTCGTCCGACCCCTGCTCGTCCGACGCCTGCTCGTCCGACCCCTGCTCGTCCGACGCCTGCTCGTCCGACCCCTGCTCGTCCCACCCCTGCTCGTCCGACCCCTGCTCGTCCGACGCCTGCTCGTCCCACGCCTGCTCGTCCCACCCCTGCTCGTCCCACCCCTGCTCGTCCGACGCCTGCTCGTCCGACCCCTGCTCGTCCGACCCCTGCTCGTCCGACCCCTGCTCGTCCGACGCCTGCTCGTCCCACCCCTGCTCGTCCGACGCCTGCTCGTCCGACCCCTGCTCGTCCGACGCCTGCTCGTCCGACGCCTGCTCGTCCGACCCCTGCTCGTCCCACCCCTGCTCGTCCGACGCCTGCTCGTCCGACGCCTGCTCGTCCCACCCCTGCTCGTCCGACGCCTGCTCGTCCGACGCCTGCTCGTCCCACCCCTGCTCGTCCGACGCCTGCTCGTCCGACGCCTGCTCGTCCGACCCCTGCTCGTCCGACCCCTGCTCGTCCGACGCCTGCTCGTCCGACGCCTGCTCGTCCGACCCCTGCTCGTCCGACCCCTGCTCGTCCGACCCCTGCTCGTCCGACGCCTGCTCGTCCGACCCCTGCTCGTCCGACGCCTGCTCGTCCGACGCCTGCTCGTCCGACCCCTGCTCGTCCCACGCCTGCTCGTCCCACGCCTGCTCGTCCGACCCCTGCTCGTCCGACGCCTGCTCGTCCGACCCCTGCTCGTCCGACGCCTGCTCGTCCGACGCCTGCTCGTCCGACCCCTGCTCGTCCCACGCCTGCTCGTCCCACGCCTGCTCGTCCGACCCCTGCTCGTCCGACCCCTGCTCGTCCGACCCCTGCTCGTCCGACGCCTGCTCGTCCGACGCCTGCTCGTCCGACGCCTGCTCGTCCGACCCCTGCTCGTCCGACGCCTGCTCGTCCGACGCCTGCTCGTCCGACCCCTGCTCGTCCGACGCCTGCTCGTCCGACGCCTGCTCGTCCGACCCCTGCTCGTCCGACCCCTGCTCGTCCGACCCCTGCTCGTCCGACGCCTGCTCGTCCGACGCCTGCTCGTCCGACCCCTGCTCGTCCGACGCCTGCTCGTCCGACCCCTGCTCGTCCGACGCCTGCTCGTCCGACCCCTGCTCGTCCGACGCCTGCTCGTCCCACCCCTGCTCGTCCGACCCCTGCTCGTCCGACCCCTGCTCGTCCGACCCCTGCTCGTCCGACCCCTGCTCGTCCGACGCCTGCTCGTCCGACGCCTGCTCGTCCGACGCCTGCTCGTCCGACCCCTGCTCGTCCGACGCCTGCTCGTCCGACGCCTGCTCGTCCGACCCCTGCTCGTCCGACGCCTGCTCGTCCGACGCCTGCTCGTCCGACCCCTGCTCGTCCGACCCCTGCTCGTCCGACCCCTGCTCGTCCGACGCCTGCTCGTCCGACGCCTGCTCGTCCGACCCCTGCTCGTCCAACGCCTGCTCGTCCGACCCCTGCTCGTCCAACGCCTGCTCGTCCGACCCCTGCTCGTCCGACACCTGCTCGTCCCACCCCTGCTCGTCCGACCCCTGCTCGTCCGACGCCTGCTCGTCCGACGCCTGCTCGTCCGACACCTGCTCGTCCCACCCCTGCTCGTCCGACCCCTGCTCGTCCACCTCGTCCCACCCCTGCACGTCCAACACGCCGACCACCTCCACTCGTTCAAGGTATTATTATTATTAGGTTTTACTTTCAAACTTTGTCTCATAAGTTAACTTAAGAATTAACTTAAAACTGTCCTAGCATCATTCTACAAACATGTGTCTATTCAGGGACGGACTGCAGCAACATCAAAGACCTCTTCCCCACTGCAGCCAGTGGAGTCTACCTCATCCAGCCCCTGGGATTCAATGTTCCTTTCAAGGTATGGTGACGTCACTAGGTGACGGTTAGTGAGTTGGCAGGTTTGTTGGATGCTACGGCAGGAGGAAACTGAAACATTATTTAGCTGGATGTGGGAAGTGATGTTTGAGTGTTTCTGTCCCCTGAGCCCAGGTGTTCTGTCGGATGATCATGTTTCTGTCCCCTGAGCCCAGGTGTTCTGTCGGATGATCATGTTTCTGTCCCCTGAGCCCAGGTGTTCTGTCGGATGATCATGTTTCTGTCCCCTGAGCCCAGGTGTTCTGTCGGATGCTCCCTGACGGAGGCTGGACAGTGTTTCAGAAGCGTACTGGCGGAGCCGTTTCCTTTGACAGGAAATGGGCCGAGTACAAACATGGATTTGGCAGTCCACGAAGTAAGTCATTCAACTGTTATTGTATAAATGTTCCATGATGGAGACAAACCACGGTTATCACGGTTAAAGTTATCATTTCAACATCATACATATAGTTCATTTTTAAGAATGAAAGGGGAGTCAGGTGGCTGAGCGGTGAGGGAGTCGGACTAGTAATCCGAAGGTTGCCAGTTCGATTCCCGGTCATGCCAACTGACGTTGTGTCCTTGGGCAAGGCACTTCACCCTACTTGCCTCGGGGGAATGTCCCTGTACTTACTGTAAGTCGCTCTGGATAAGAGCGTCTGCTAAATGACTAAATGTAAAGTAAATGTAAGAAGGCGTCACTCCTAAATATTAGTTTTCCCTCCCAGAGGACCACTGGCTTGGCCTGTGTAAAGTCCACGCTATCACCAAAGCAGCCGGGACCAGGTGGACCATGAAGGTGGATCTGAGGGACTTTGGAGGGGGCGGAGCCTTCGCTGAGTACGATGACTTCAAGCTGGGTGGCATGAGGAGTTCCTACAGGCTGACTGTTGGAGACTACAGGGGAAACGCAGGTAAAATAGGAATTTCCATCTTCAGAACAAATTTATATTTTGACAAATGTATATGAGAATTATACATTCCACTTGTATAAGATTTAAAACATTGTCTGAGAGTCAATGGATCTGCTTTACATCTCTCCACTGGTGACGAAGAGGAGGCTGTTTAACCCCGACTGTCTCTCCCCTAACAGGCGACGCAATCCGTGGAGGCTCTGCTGGTGCTGACCAGAACGGTTTTGGCTTCAGCACTAAAGATGTGGACGCAGACGGCTGTTCTCCCTGCATCTTCGGTGACATTGCAGTGAATAAGTGCACTTCTTTTATGGGAGGGGGTTGGTGGTACAGTCGCTGTGGATCTGCCAGCCTCAACGGTGACTGGCACCCTGCCGGAGAGAACCGGGGATGGGCGTCTGGGCTCCACTGGCTCACCTGGAGGGGGCCCGGACCATACTCAGCCAGCGCCTCACGCATGATGATCAAGGCTATGGGGGGCAACGCAGCCCCCTCCTGATGAGGATCAAGGATGTTTAGATCATTCTAGTGTGTTTGGATCACCTGTGTCCTTGTTTGCCATTGAACTAGACATTTGAGGGGAAGAAGGCTTTTCATTCATGCGGTGTTTAGACTATAGATTGGGATTGTGGTAACGATGAATCCTTTCCTTCGGATGTTCCAAACCAGCCAGTAATTTACCAGGTTACACTCGGCCTATATTGGGGGGCTTTCAACCAGTTTCAAAAGAATCCTATAACTTGTTTAATGTGTGTAAAATAATCAGAACTATCAAAACAGTAAAAGCACACAGACGTCAATCATCCCCATGCAGTGTATAGTCCTGTAATGTGAATATTAATATAGATATGCTTAGGACAAAGAAATGTGCGGCATTGCTGTTTAAATGTATTACAGCTTTGCTCTATACAAATGTACTAGGCTTGGATACTGAGGGCCAAAGGTTGATATTAGGCAAGGAATGGCCTGGTGCTTCACAGAAAAACGTGTGTGTGTCATGTCAGAATGGGGCCACCCTGACCATACCTCAACCTGTACGCTGCGTTCTGACTGGACACACACACTCTCCTCAGTCTCTTTACACTGGGACGTGCTCCTGATTGGTTAGCCGGAAGAGCAGAGCCCTCTGGGTAATTGACTTAATTGGTCACGATAGGCTGTCGGTCATGTTGGATGTGTGCAGGGAGATCATGGCACAGGGCCAAAGGTATTTACATCTGATCAACGTGTGGATGGTGTTTATTTATTTATTTAAAGAAACAGGGACAGTGTACAATAAACATTAACCTCAGGAGGAGAGATGCATAGTAGCAGGTTTTAGCTCAAGAGCTAATTTTCACCCGTAGTCCCTGGGCTTAACTAAAATACATCATACATCATGCATACATGAATAGTGACATTTACATTGACCAAGTAAATAATATTCAAAAATGTCATATTCACACCTTTCATGTACTCAAATCTACTCTTAGACCTCAGAACACACACTTACATATATCCGGTCACATGTGGGTACAAATTTGATTTGACAGAAGCCATGTCTTTGCCTGTCTTGCAAACGTGTAAGAGTTTGTGCTTCTTATCAGCTCTGTAGGCAACATATTCCACTGACGAGCGGCCACACAAGAAAAAGCATTTATTCCAAATGTTGTCCTGTCTGTTGTGTGTGTGTGTCCTGTGTGTTTATGATGTCTGTTCCTGTGTGTGCGTGAGAATCAGAACTCCCAGGAAATGAGAGCCTGAACTTGGTTGCTCGTTAGAATTCCCGTCCTCCCATCATCACTTTTTATAACCTTAACCTACTTTTTATAGTAGGTTAAGGTTAGCAGTAGTTAAGCGTGTAGAGTAGGTTGTGGTTAGCACTAAGGCTGAAGTTCATAACTATGATGGTGTTCCAGCTTGGACCAGGGGGGCCATAGTCCATCTCCCACCATCTCTCATCCATCTCTCCATCCATCTCTCCATCCATCTCCCACCTTCTCTCCATCCATCTCCCACCTTCTCTCCATTCATCTCCCACCTTCTCTCATCCATCTCTCCATCCATCTCCCACCTTCTCTCATCCATCTCTCCATCCATCTCCCACCTTCTCTCCATCCATCTCTCCATCCATCTCCCACCTTCTCTCCATCCATCTCTCCATCCATCTCCTACCTTCTCTCCATCCATCTCTCCATCCATCTCCTACCTTCTCTCCATCCATCTCTCCATCCATCTTTCCATCCATCTCCCACCTTCTCTCCATCCATCTCCCACCTTCTCTCATCCATCTCTCCATCCATCTCCCACCTTCTCTCCATCCATCTCTCCATCCATCTCCCACCTTCTCTCCATCCATCTCCCACCTTCTCTCCATCCATCTCTCCATCCATCTCTCCACCCATCTCCCACCTTCTCTCCATCCATCTCCCACCTTCTCTCATCCATCTCTCCATCCATCTCCCACCTTCTCTCATCCATCTCTCCATCCATCTCCCACCTTCTCTCCATCCATCTCTCCATCCATCTCTCCACCCATCTCCCACCTTCTCTCCATCCATCTCCTACCTTCTCTCCATCCATCTCCCACCTTCTCTCCACCTATCTCCCACCTTCTCTCCACCCATCTCCCACCTTCTCTCCATCCATCTCCCACCTTCTCTCCATCCATCTCCCACCTTCTCTCATCCATCTCTCCATCCATCTCCCACCTTCTCTCATCCATCTCTCCATCCATCTCCCACCTTCTCTCCATCCATCTCTCCATCCATCTCCCACCTTCTCTCCATCCATCTCCCACCTTCTCTCCATCCATCTCCCACCTTCTCTCCATCCATCTCCCACCTTCTCTCCACCCATCTCCCACCTTCTCTCCACCCATCTCCCACCTTCTCTCCATCCATCTCCCATCATCTCTCCATCCATCTCCCATCATCTCTCCATCCATCTCCCACCTTCTCTCCAGTCCTGCTCGGCAGCCAAGCACGCCACCAGGTAACCCTAACCCAGGTACACTGCAATGCTTCCCAGAACTCATCTGTCAGGATGTAACCATAGAGATGCAGGCACATGAGGGGGGGGGGGGGGGGGGGGGGGGGAGGGAGAGAGGGGGATACATGAAGACAGATAGAAAGGTGGGAGAAATGGGGAGAGAAAGGTAGAAAGATCAGAGAGTGTAATTAGATGTTTCCTGTCAACCTAAAGGGCACACATAGAGTTAGCCTTAGGCCATATACACACACACACCACACACACACACAGACACACACATGCTGGTAATTACTTGGCTTCCATGTTCTCCAGTCTGAAGGAGATGCCTGGAGGTGTGGAGGTGGGGGGATGTTCAGACAGAGAGACTGAAGAGAGAGAGGAAGAGATGAACTCTTCAATATAAATTCAAAGAAGTCCAGGAAAACAGGAAGATGTTACTGAGCACCAGGTTCAGACACACATTGTGCCTTCTGGATAAAGACAGATAAGGTCTTTACAGTCTTGTGATAGAGAGGGTTGGGGGTAGAGGAGGGGGGAGAGGAAGGGGGAGGGATGGAGAGTTCATTAGGAGGGAAGAGAAACAGAACATTCTAAATTCCCACAAGATATGACCTTCATCTGGGAGTTCCTATGCAGCATAGCATTACCATGTATTATATACATATACGCACACTGACTGCTGAATAGTGAGGAGGGAGTGGGTCGTAAGAATTGATGTGTGTGCGTGTGTATATGTGTGTATTTACTGTACGTGTGCCCCCCCCCCCCTCTAATGCTGTCGCCATCTACGAATCTTTTCTTTTAAGAAATCTGTCTATATTCTTTTGCACTACACACGCATCGTCACACGCTAATTGTTAAGGATAAAACACTTGAAGGACTTTTACCCGGCACCCCTGCTCTCAACAGACAGCACCCCTGCTCGCGTCAGACAGCACCCCTGCTCTCGTCAGACAGCACCCCTGCTCTCGTCAGACAGAACCCCTGCTCTAGTCAGACAGCACCCCTGCTCTCGTCAGACAGCACCCTTGCTCTAGTCAGACAGCACCCCTGCTCTCGTCAGACAGCACCCCTGCTCTCGTCAGACAGCACCCCTGCTCTCGTCAGACAGAACCCCTGCTCTAGTCAGACAGCACCCCTGCTCTCGTCAGACAGCACCCCTGCTCTCGTCAGACAGCACCCTTGCTCTAGTCAGACAGCACCCTTGCTCTAGTCAGACAGAACCCCTGCTCTCGTCAGACAGCACCCCTGCTCTAGTCAGACAGCACCCCTGCTCTAGTCAGACAGAACCCCTGCTCTCGTCAGACAGCACCCCTGCTCTAGTCAGACAGCACCCCTGCTCTAGTCAGACAGAACCCCTGCTCTCGTCAGACAGCACCCTTGCTCTAGTCAGACAGCACCCCTGCTCTCGTCAGACAGCACCCTTGCTCTAGTCAGACAGCACCCCTGCTCTCGTCAGACAGCACCCCTGCTCTCGTCAGACAGCACCCTTGCTCTAGTCAGACAGCACCCCTGCTCTCGTCAGACAGCACCCCTGCTCTCGTCAGACAGCACCCCGGTTGGGAAACACTGTGCTAGAGGACCATTAGTATTGGGTTGACATCTTCTAATAATGAAGCTTCTCACCGTGCCGATGCTCTGCCTCATCCACAACATGAGCTCTTCTTCTGGTTGCCTTCTGCTCTCTGGAAGCTTCTAACACTAAGAAGAAGAATATGGTTTATTTTTTTATAGAGCCTTTCCCAAGCTCCAGGATGCAATTTAAAATGGTAATACAGTACAAAAACATGGACAAACACTAAGTGTAAAATAGCATCAAGCAGTCAAACACAGAAAATGAAACATGACAGATTAGCTTAAGTGTGTTGTGCATGAGAGCCAGGAAATGTAAAAACACGCACAACGACAAGAAATAATATTGATCATGCCTCCAAATACAGATTAAAAGTAACAAGCCTGGTTGTAAGACGTACAAAGTACAGATTTTCTTGTCAAAAATGTAAGGAAGGTAAAAAGTTAGTTGCTTAAGTCCAGCAAGGAAGTATTAGTAATCAGTTACTTCCCATCTCTGCAACAGTGTAATCACAATGTCATCAAAGTGTAATTATAGTGTAATAATAGTGTAATAACAACGTAATAGTGTCTCTCTTTCATTCTTTCTCACACACATAACAGCATAATAACAAATACACCCATCCATAGCAAACATCCTAATTAAACATGCCTATATGTCTCTCTCGCCTCTCAAAGCCCAACCCTAACGTCCTAGTTGTGAGAAGAGGAAACAGGTAATGCTGGCTAATAGGGCACTGGTGAAGCTCATAGGCCAATCACCTGTGAAGTGGATAAAAATGATGACTGAAACATTGATGAAGATATGTCTCTCTGGTAGATGTGAAAATCGCACCCTGGTGCGGGGTTTGTTTGTTTTGGTTTCCAGAACGACACCACAATAAAGTCTTAACATCAAACGTCTATGAGTGAGACCCAGACAATTTAACGGGCAGACAATTTAATGTCCCTATCAGAGTGGTTTTGCACTCCTGTTCAGAGTGAAGAGTCGTTCTGTCAGAGGAGGAGAGGGAACAGGGAAGGGAGGGAGATGAGAGAGAGAGAGAGAGAGAGAGAGAGAGAGAGAAAGAGAAAGAGAAAGAGAAAGAGAAAGAGAAAGAGAAAGAGAAAGAGAGACAGGGACTGAGGAATAGGACACAACTGCTGCTGAAAGCTATTTTCTTGAAAATGACAAAATTAAATAAATCTCTCTTTTTTTCATCATCCCCCCCATCACCCCCCCATCACCCCCCTCCCATCACCCCCCCATCACCCCCCCTCCCCTTCCGTTTATGTACTGAGGAGGTGTACTGTTGGTATTTCAGATCTTCATATCTCAAGATGATCTGATCAACACGTCCACAGACACACACACACACACAGACACACACAAACACACACACAGACACACATACAGACACACACACACAAACACAGACAGCTTCATACCCTTATATCTCAGTATAATCGGATCTCCACAGTCACATGACAGTCTGACTTGAGACCAGATTAAGTCATTAAATCAGACCAACATATGAAACCTAGGAGCTTGAAGATGGTTTCATTAACTGGTACACACACACACCCACAGACACACGCACACACAGACACACACACAGACACACACACACCCACAGACACACACAGACACACACACACAGACACACACACACATAAACCCACAGACACACGCACACACAGACACACACACACACACACAGACACACACACACACCCACAGACACACACACATCTAGGAGGGGACTGTGACTGCCAGACTGTATAAACAGGTTCCATATGAGCCCCCTAACCTCACAATAGAACCACCATCCACTCTCTCTCTATGTCTCTCTCTCTCCTCCTCTCTCTCTATGTCTCTCTCTGTCTCTCTCTCTCTCTCGCTCTCTGCCTGTGTGTGTGTGTGTGTCTGTCTGTCTTTCTGTCAGTCTGTGTGTGTGTGTGTGTGTGTGTGTGTGAGAGCGTGAGACAGAGTGAGAGTAAAAGAGAGACAGAGAGAGTGGGAGGGTGACAGAGATGGAGACAGTGAGAAAGAGACATTGAGAGAGAGAGGGAAAATGAGGAGGTGGTAAAATATATACTAGCTCAAGGCAGGAGAGATGAGAGATGGAGAGGAGGAGAGAGGAGGGAGGAGGGAGAAGGAGGAGGGAGGGAGTGCACCATGGCTGTGGTCCACCTGAGGGTCAGGATGACGCCCCCTCTCATCTCTCTCCTTGAGATTCTGGCTCCGGCGTCACACATACACACACACACACACACCCACGTGTCATGGCGGGAGTGTGTGTGTGTGATGGTGTGTGTGTGTGTGATGGTGTGTGTGTGTGATGCTCCATTAAGGTGACAGGGCAAGGAGGGAATCATCTAGCTAGTTTAGTGAATACATGGTAGAAGGGGAGGGAGGGAGGTGTGGGGGGAGGCAGGGGGAGACAGGGGGAGGCAGGGAGAGGCAGGGGGCGGCAGGGGGAGGCAGGGAGAGGCAGGGGGAGACAGGGGGAGACAGGGGGTAAATTGTTTATTTTTGCAGGGAGATCCCCCAGGATAGCTTGGATGGGCTGAGAGAAGAAATTGTTACGAACACACTACCCCACAAGGGGACAATACACACACACATACACACACACACACACTTACCAATACACACACACACACATACACACACACACACCACATACCCATGCACACACACACTGACATACCCATGCACACACAAACACCACATACCTGTGTGGGCGGTCAATGAACTGACGTGCAAGCACTCGGGTTATTACAGTGAGGAAAAAATACAGCAAGAATCTCCTCCCTCTCTGACACACACACAGACCACCTCCGTCACCAGCCGAAGATCTACTTACCCAGACAGAGATGAAGAACCCCAGGGACTAGAGACATCTCCTCCACCTCCTCCTCCCCCCAGCCTCACCCCCTCCACCTCCTCCCCCCCCCCAGCGTCACCCCCCCCCTCCACCTCCTCCTCCCAGCCTCACCCCCTCCTCCTCCTCCTCCCCCCCAGCCTCACCCCCTCCACCTCCTCCTCTCCCCAGCTTCCCCTCCTCCTCCTCAACCTCCTCCTCCCCAGCCTCACCTCCTCCTCCTCAACCTCCTCCTCAACCTCCTCCTCCCCAGCCTCACCCCCTCCTCCTCCACCTCCTCCCATCATACCATCATACCAGCGTGCAGTATGATGAATCCTCTCATATCCCCATATTAGATCACTGTGCAGCTGCCTCTGCCCCCCCCCCCCCCCCCCCAGCACAGTGGACCATGGAGACCCATCACCTTTCCACTGACACCTGCAGCAGTCCACAGCCAGCTCACTGTCTTTGGTGCCACTACCACTGCCTCACAGGCCACACACTGCACCCAAAGAAGAAGAATGAAAGATGTACAGAGCTATCAGTAACCATAGAAGAAGAAGTGGAGGGTATATTGCTAAACCCCCAGGTGACTAACACTGTTACAGTCTCTCTGCCCCAGACAGGATGTGGAACCTCCAGCCTGCTGTTCCTCTGCACAGCAGGAACAGGGTTGACAATGGTCTGGTTAGTTACAATCCCAGCTAGATACACATCCGGCTAGCTGGCAACACCTCTACCTAGGTACACATCCGGTTTTCCGGCTACTCCTCTGGCCTCCTGCCTACACCTCAATGCTATTCACCCGGGCAGCTAGCTACACCTCTAGCTAGCAAGCTGCACCTCCCGCTAGCTAGCTACACCTCTAGCTAGCAAGCTGCACCTCCCGCTAGCTAGCTACACCTCTAGCTAGCAAGCTGCACCTCCCGCTAGCTAGCTACACGTCTGGCTTGCTGGATAGACCTCCATGCAATTATCATCCTTTCTCTGCAGCCACACTTCTCTGATACACACTGCTCCTTAACACACACACACACACCTCACCGTTCTCTCCCCCCCCCCACACACACACACACACTTTATGAGAGAAAAAAAACACATGTAACTGCTGCTCAGCAATCTCTGCCAGCCCCATGCCAAATGACAGCCCGATAAACCTTGAGAGACACAGAAGACCAGATGTTTCAGAGACAACCAGTCTGACTCGCCTGCACACGGAGATGAAGGGAGAGGGGTTTTACCTTATACATGTCATTTCAAATACATTTAAAATGTAGGCATTGTTAGGCTATTCATTCATCAGACGTTTGACATTGTTTGTATAGACAGTACGGCAGAAAATCCGCATAAATTGCGTTCTCAGGGAGGTCAGATGGCTGAGCGAGGCAAGACACGTCACCCTACTTGCCTCTGGGGAATGTTCCTGTAACTACTGTAAGTCGCTCTGGATAAGAGCGTCTGCTAAATGACTCAAATGTAAATGTTCTCACCTGTCATATTCTTTGTTGAGATGATGATATGCTACCATGTTATATTGTTTACGATTAGTGTATTTTCTCAACTCACTGCATAAAAGCGTCTGCAAAATGAATGAAATGTAATTTCAAAATGTAACCCTAAAGGCTAAGGCTGAATACAGAAATTATGAGCTAGGAGACAAAGGAAGAAACAACTAAGTTTTAATGACAAAAGATGAAAGAGACTATTTTTTTACGTGTTAAACGTTCACTGACAGAGAATGTGAAGAAGCAATTTGGCACCAGAACACTATTTGTGTGTGTGGGAGAGACCGCGGGAGAGGGGGGAGGAGGAGGGGGGGGGGGGGGAGGGGCAGCTAACAACACCAGACGTCACGAGCTTGACATCACTGTCTGTCAACGAGCACCACCAGCAGCTTCATTGTAGCGCATATAAACAGTAAGAAACTCTCTCACACACACACACCGACACACACACCTTCACACGGGAGCACCTGCAGGAGAACCCGGCGCTCTTTCTTTCGTTCAGTGTCTCGTTGTTCATCTGAAAAGTCTCTCCTGGAAAACTAATTCAAAAATATTTTTGGGGTAATAGGGAACAAAAAAAGTGATACATTTTAGGAACTTTAATAATTTCCGTCAAAAAAAAAATATATATCTATATATTTGACAATGATAAACAATTCTGTAAATGAGGAAGGCGCGAACATGTCAGCGCACCTGCCGACTCTCTTCCTCAGCCAGAATCACAGCGGCGTGTTCCCGCCTCTGGATCTGGAGTTCCGGTCCCTGGTCACCTCCGCCACAATGTTCGCCGTTGGAGTTCTGGGAAACCTGATCGCCATAGTGGTACTCTGTATCTCCAAGAAGGAACAGAAGGAGACCACCTTCTACACGCTGGTCTGCGGAATGGCCATCACGGACCTGCTGGGCACCTGCTTCACGAGCCCCGTGGTCATCGCTACTTACGTTGCCAACAAGTGGCCGGGGGGCGCGCTCCTCTGCCACTTCTTCTCGTTCTCTATGCTGTTCTTTGCTTCGGCGGGGATGTCTATTCTCTGCGCTATGGCTGTGGAACGCTATCTGGCCATAAATCACGCCTATCTTTACTCACGGTACGTGGACCGGACCATGGCGCGGTTCGCGCTCATGGGCACGTACCTTGCCAACCTCGTACTGTGTATCCTGCCCAGCTTCGGCTTTGGGCAGCACGTGAGGCACTTCCCCGGCACTTGGTGCTTCGTGGATTGGAGAGCCACGGATCCGGTGTCAGCCTCCTACGTGTTCCTGTACGGCGGGGTGATGCTGTTGCTGATCGCCGTGACCGTCCTCTGCAACTTTGCGGTGTGCCGATCGCTCGTGGGGATGAGCCAGAAGACGCGCACGGTGAGGGCGGAGGTGTCGGCGCAGGGCGGCTCGCGGCGCCGGTTCCCTAGGCTGCCCTCGGTTACCGTATCCTCCGCAGCGGAGACCCAGATGTTTTGGCTACTCATCCTGATGACCTTCGTCTTCCTCGTGTGCTCCATCCCGTTAGTGGTGAGTCAAAACAAGTAAACATCAACAACAACTTATTTTTATTAGCGCATTTAAAGTTGGTTTGATATGGATTTAGTTGTAAATGTATTGACTGAATATCCGTTGGGTACGGATAGAAAATATACGTTAGGAGAGAAAATGGTTAATCAGGTTTGCAATGCTGTATGTCCGTTTGTGTGACCACCGTGTGACACACACCGTGCGATACACGCGCACTACACTCATGTAGAAAACCCAACAGTAAGAAGTTGGTTAAATATAGAATTATAAAAAAATCTACTTCTTTTACGGTAAAGTCTGTCACATCAGTAAAATTGAGGGCACAGCTTTCATAATACAAACATACGTCCCACACACTCCCCCCCCCCTCCCCCTCCCCCTAAGAAAATGATCTTTAGCGGCCATATCCTCAGTTATTAAAGACCCATCTTGCCAACATTTGAAAACTAACCCCCCCCCCTGCCTTCATCACCATAGCAACGCTGCAGATGTGTTTGTTTTGCGCCACACAACCCCCCCCCCCCCCCCCCCCCCCCCCCCAGTAACACCTGATCTATGTGACTGCAGGTGAGAATCTTCGTGAACCAGCTCTACGGTCCGGCTCACGTCTCCGCAGGCGGGAGAGTGGAGTACCGGCAGGACCTGGTGGCCATCCGCTTCGCCTCCTTCAACCCCATCCTGGACCCCTGGGTCTATATCTTGTGTCGGAAGAACCTGCTGGTGAAGGGGTGCGAGCGAGTGAAGAGGGCCGCGGGGGGGCGGGGCGGGGGGGCAGGCGGACACGGCGCCAGCTGGGCGGGGGGGCGGAGCACACCACCATCGTCCGACCACAGCAACGAGACGAGCTACGCGTCGCTACACACAAGCAACAACCGCAACAATCCTCATGACCAGGCTCTCGCCAGGTCGTTTACAGACTTCACCCAGAGGCAGGCCTGGGACCAGGACACGGCACGAGCCGGCTTCCACCCTTTTAGCGTGGAGCAGGATGTGGGCGGAGGCTTCGGGGCGGGGGGGAGGCCGGAGGGGGGGCTGGCGGGGGGGCTGGCGGGGGGGCCGGAGGGGGGGCCGGAGGGGGGGCTGGCGGGGGGGCCGGAGGGGGGTCTGGCGGGGGGGCCGGCGGGGGGGCCGGAGGGGGGTCTGGCGGGGGGGCCGGAGGGGGGGCTGGCGGGGGGGCCGGAAGGGGGGCTGGCGGGTTTCCCTCGGGGGCGTGGCGGCGAGGCGCAGCTTCACGTCACCTGCACCTACAGCACACCTAGATCCCCGTCCGAGAGGGCTGAGGTCAGCGCTGAGGGCAGCACCGCCTCGGAAAACTGTTGTTGTTGTTGATGTTGTTGTTGTTTGTTGTTGTCGTTTGATGAAACTGGCCTGCAGGTCCCAGCAGGACCTCACAGTCAAATACTATTTACAAACTCAAATACACAGTCTGATTGAAAACGGATTTTTGGAAAAACAAAAAGAAGTATTGGTCATAAATGAGGTGTTGACCAGTCCCCCCAGTGCCCACCTGTGAGCCGTATCAAATTCACCTCAACCCACTTTCATGAATCTTAATCTGCTGCAACATGATGCACTTTATCCCCTGGATCTGCCTGTGGTTCTACATGCTCTGCTCTGCCCTATGGGCACAGACTGTGGTTCTACATGCTCTGCTCTGCCCTCTGGGCACGGACTGTGGTTCTGCTTGTGCTCTGCCCTATGGGCACAGACTCCCCAGAGACTCAGATCAATTCTATGAATTGTGTTTCCTGGTCTCTGTGGGGATTGTACATTCTAAAGCAACGTTGACTCTCGTACCTGATGACCTATGCTGCACCTGAGGTGCTGGAAGCGGAGCCGGTGTGGAACTGGGGTATTTAACTTGTTGTCCTGTGCCTTACGTACGTGTTGCATGCTCGGAAACAGAAAGAGACAGTCAGATAATGCTGTCGTTTGCACTGTTTTTCTGTTTTTTAAACGTTTTTACGTGAGAGATAAAATTATTACGTCATGTTTTTGCAATCATTGATTCCGAAAAGAGCCGTGCGTGTGTGTTGCTGTATTAAAGAGGTCAAAGTCCTGTGTTCTCTCTCAGGTGTGCTTCATTTGTAATGAATAAAACGACAAGAACGTGCCTTACAGAGCACGCGGTGTGCAGCCCCAAGCCCTTCTGCCTCGCTGACTGTTCCTCAAAACTGTACAGTCAGTTCTGTTCACAGGATGATGTTTACAGCCAACATCGTATCATACGCTGCCCTCAGACAGATCAGATACCTGCAGGGAGGAGAGGGAAGGCAGGGAGGGAGAGGGAAGGCAGGGAGGGAGAGGGAGGGAAGGCAGGCAGGGAGGAGAGGGAAGGCAGGGAGGAGAGGGAAGGCAGGGGGAGAGGGAAGGCAGGGAGGGAGAGGGAAGGCAGGGAGGGAGAGGGAAGGCAGGGGGGAGAGGGAAGGCAGGGGGGAGAGGGAAGGCAGGGAGGGAGGGAGAGGGAAGGCAGGGAGGTGAGGGAAGGCAGGGAGGAGAGGGAAGGCAGGGGGAGAGGGAAGGCAGGGAGGAGAGGGAAGGAAGGCAGGGAGGGAGAGGGAAGGCAGGGAGGAGAGGGAAGGCAGGGAGGAGAGGGAAGGCAGGGAGGGAGAGGGAAGGCTCCTGGTTGAGCTGGTGTCGTTCTGAAACCAACCTGCAGGTGGCAATGTAACACAGATGAGCAAGTATGGAGAAACAAAGTGAGAGATTACAGAGGAGGAGTGTTTGTGTGTTAGGAAGTGGGCGTTACAGTGTTGTGATGCTGTTGTAGAGTTTACTGTCCTTCCAAGGGTGGGTCATAGGGTCATGGGGTCATAGGGTCATGGGCTCAGGCTTGACAATCCTAAAGGAGGCCCAGGCTCAAGTCTAAATATAAAACTTTATTTCTAATACAGGATGAAGCCATAGTACAAAAATAAAGGAATTATCTTCACAATAATAATAATTACAATAATAATAACAATGTCACTAATAGTAATAGTTACGTCAATAACAATAATGACAGTTGGCTGATGAGGCTCTAAAACACTGAAACAACATTGATAAGACTGAGCATGGAGCTCGTGCCCCAGCCTCCAGTGAGCTGTCTGCTTCCTGTCTCCGAAACAGGAAGTGATGTCGCTACCACGTCACAGCGGGCAGATTGCTTGTTTGGACGCGTTTTGATAAGAACTTCGAAGAAAACCACTTCAAGAACACAGACCACCACCATGAAAACAGTAGAATACTGACAGAAGATTATTAGCTCAATTATACATAAAAATAATAAACCTTTAGTTCATGAAGTTCAACCTGATCTTTCTCCAGCAGTGGTGTAGTCTGGTATGAAGAAGTCTAGTATAGTGTAATAGTGTGGTCTAGTATGAAGTATCTTTTGAATATCAACACACTTTCAGTCTACGTTTTATAGTGTTTATAGTGTAAAGTGGTTGGGCATCTGTGTGTTGCGAATATTCTTCTGTCTTTTGGTGTCCAGTGACTTCTAAACTCTGGTTCTAAACTCTAGTTCTAAACTCTGGTTCTAAACTCTGGTTTTAAAGTCTGTCTTTCTGGGAACCTTACTAATGCTAGTAAGGCTAGTTGAGAACATTATAGCATGGTATATGTAATCTATAGTATACTGAACCTAATCTATAGTATAGTAAATATAATCTATAGTACGGTAAAGAATAGGATGGTTTATATAATCCATAGTATTGTAAATACAATCTACAGTACAGTATAGTATAGGATGGTATATATAATCTATAGTACATCTATTGACATTTACCAACTCTGACCCAAGTTGAACACTGGATTTTGGTGTTCTGCTCCTCTCTTTCACCAGCCGTCCCTGGAGGAGGGGATCCCTCACTGAATTGCTCCTCCCAAGGTTTCTTACATTTTTTCTCCTCTAGTGAGTTTTTCTGGGAGTTTTTCCTTGTCTTCCTTGAGGGTTGAGGTTGGCTGAGGGGCAGTTCTATGGGCTTATGTGAGGCCCTCTGTGACATTGCTTGGAAAAAGGGCTATACAAATACATTTTGATTTGAATTTGCTATGATTTGAGTACAGTAAAGTATAGGATGGTATATATAATCTAGTAATTCAGCATTCTGGGGCTATAGAGTGTGATACAGAACACTGCAGATGGAGTTCCCGATAATAAATAGATATTTACATTTAAGTGTATAAAACAGCTCTCGTATGAAAAATGTAATAAATAAATAATTTATCTGAAAATAAATAAAAAATGTATATATACACAGTATTAGGCGTACAGTACAGCGAGGCTGGCAGAGGCACCGCACCTATCAAGTGGCAGAGTTCATCTGGAGCTCAGGAACTTCCTTTCTGTCTTTCAACTTCCTGTCTCTCTCTGACACATTTGGAATGAGAGAAAGGGGATTGGACGTGCTCTGTCAGTGACTGTCATGCATTTCCTGTAGCTCCGTCGTGACTGAAACATTCGTGTTGTTGTGGCTGTGTGAGTAACTCCTGTCAGTCATGGACCAGTTGTCTGTGTTGTCCTGGAACCTTCTGGAGGTCCCAAGACTGACCCCAGGTCTGTGTAGACTATCCCTAAGTCTGTGTAGACTGCCCTAAGTCTGTGTAGACTGACCCCAGGTCTGTGTAGACTGACTACAGGGCTGTGTAGACTGACTACAGGTCTGTGTAGACTGACTACAGGTCTGTGTAGACTGGCCCCAGGTCTGTGTAGACTGGCCCCAGGTCTGTGTAGACTGACCCCAGGTCTGTGTAGACTGACTACAGGTCTTTGTAGACTGACCCCAGGTCTGTGTAGACTGACTACAGGGCTGATCACACAGCCTTCATGTGTGTAGCATGTATTAATTTAGCAGAATTTTTTTATTACAAAGCAACAATATGCATGGTGGGATTTGAACCTGAGACCTCTTGATCTGCAATCAAATTCTCTAACCACTGAGCTCCACCTGAGGAGTCTCAGGGGGTTATCTTCTCCCTCCACAGACGGGCCAGACAAACTGACTTCCTCTTAAACAGGAAATAAGTTCAACTGCATTTCCTCCTACAGAAAGTGGAAAGCAGGAAGTGGGATGGTATGCCCTCTGCCTGGAATATGAGGAGAAACTCCTGAACCTGGATGACACTCCAGAGTGGCTGGGACCTCCAGAAGCACTCTCCAGTGAGAGTGCTTCCTCTCCTCCTCCTCTCCTCCTCCTCCTCCTCCTCCTCCTCCTCAGCCCATGCACATGCAGCTGGCTGCGGATAGTGATTCGATGGTTCTCCAGGTGGTGTGTGCGTCCATGAAGGACACAGGTTCGTATTTGTGGGGCCGACAGCAGGGCTGGCTGGTGACCTTCCGCACCGTGCGTCGAGGCAGAGACCCGTTCTCCAGCAGAGCCCGGAGGGCCAGGTCGTAGTTGGTTCTGGAGGCCCGGCAGGAACCCACACAGAACTTGAAGAGGACAATCTCGTCCGAGTCGAAGCCCAGCCCCAGGTCTCTGACCCGCATCTCTCTCTTCTCCAGACGGCAGTCCCTGCTGCTCTGCCTGGGAGACCCCTTCTTCCTTTTCCCCTTCCCTTTCTCTCGCTCTTTTCCTATGCCCTCTCTAGCTTTCTCATTTTGTTTTCTCTTCTTTTTCTTTTTGGGCGGTTCCGTGGGCGTGGCGGGGGAGGGGGGGAAGGACCGGGGGAGGCGAGCTGTCCTGTGACCTCCTGGACGGCTCTCCTGCTCCTCTAACACATAGGGGTCTGGGGGAGTGGAGGGACGGAGGGAGGGAGGAATAGAGAGAGAGAAAAAGACAAAAGGAGTGAGAAAGGACATAAGAGATGGATACAAAAATAAAAGTAAATTAAGTTGTCTACTTCTGAATATCATACCAAAAATGAATACCCTGAAAAATCAAAGATAATTTGATATTGTATGAAAACCTTGTTACTCACAGTAGAGACCCTGCCAGGAGGGGTAAGGGTTGCTGTCCTCCTCCTCCGCCTCCTGGTAGGTGTCTGGTAGCAGCCTCTGCTCCTCCCCTCCCGGCCGCGCCACAGCCTGGTCTGAAGCCAAGTGCACCCCTTCTACCAGGGGCAGCAGACACACTAGCACGCACAGCAGCACCTGAAGCCAGGGACCAATTAACCAATCAGTTGATTAGTAAAGTAACCAAATTGTCAATTAATAACTATCACTGTTTATTATGTTGCACTGTAGGCATAGTGCTGTTGTTTAATACTATACTATAGTTTAAACCCTATTGTTGTCTTCATACTATATGCACTATGTGGCTTTGGATACAAGCTGCAGTCAGCTGGAGCCAGTAGCTAGCCTGCATCCTCAAACACCAGCAATGGTGATGAGGATGATGATGGTAAGAATGATGATGAAGGTAAAGAGCCTGGTGCCACCCCTCACCTGGCAGGTCTGCAGGTGGTGATGGCTGATGCTGGTTGACCTGGAGGTCACGTGTCTCTCCTTCCTCCTCTTCCTCCTCCTCCTCCCGCACCAGCTTAGCCCTCCTAGGCAGACAGAACCAACTCTAGAAACTGTCTTCCTTCCAGAACGTTCTCTCAACAGATCAAATCACACACACTTTCTCACACACACACTATGTAAAAACATACACAGTCATCAACATCAACTACACACGCTATTTAGAAGAAAACTCACACACACACTCACACACTCACTGGACCCAAACAAAGACACAGTCTCAATAAATAATATAAAGCATGTATGCAGCGTAGAAGAAACCCAAATCTACATTCTTATCATCCCTTGATCTAGTCTCTACATCCACCCAGACGACTGTGTGGCTCTCTGCATGAGACATGGGCTTATTTCTATACATATGGAGAGAGGGTTGGGGGGTGGAGAGAGAGAGAGAGAGAGAGAGAGAGGAAGGCAATGAAGAGAAAGAAGGGTGATGGAGAGAGAGAAGGGTGTGATGTAAATGTACCCATTCTATTCTCTCCATCCTTAATCCTTCCCTCCTCCCACCTTCCCTCTTCTTCTCCTCAAGACAGGAGGAGGGGGAGGAAGAGGGGAGGGAGGAGACATGAAATGTGTTTCAGATTATCAAGTACAGGTACAGTTACACACACCCTTCCAGCACCTTGTTCACACACACACGCTCTAACAGGCTCCTGCAGCTCAAACTCTCACCACTGGAGTCAACATGGACTCACCACATGAACAAAACAACTGACTGACTGGCTGGCTGGCTGGCTCACTGTCTGACAAGCTGGTTGGCTGGCTGGCTGGTTAACTGACAATCTGGTTGGCTGGCTGGTTGGCTGACTGGCTGGCTGACAAGCTGGTTGGCTGGCTGGCTGGTTAGCTGGCTGGCTGGTTAGCTGACAATCTGGTTGGCTGGCTGGCTTGACTGCCTGACAAGCTGTCTGGCTGACAAGCTGGTTGTCTGTCTGTCTGTCTGTCTGTCTGTCTGTCTGTCTGTCTGTCTGGTTGGCTGGCTGGCTGGTTGGCTGACTGGCTGACAAGCTGGTTGGCTGGCTGGTTGGCTGTAAGAGAAGCCAGGAAAAGTAGTAGAGACTAATAACCCTAACCCTGATCACAACCAGACCTCCTGATCAAGGGGTCCGACACCCTGGATGGCTGTGTGTGTATGTGTGTATGTGTACATCTCCTCAACACCCTGGATGGCTGTGTGTGTGTGTGTGTGTGTGTATGTGTACATCTCCTCAACACCCTGGATGGCAGTGTGTGTGTGTGTGTATGTGTACATCTCCTCAACACCCTGGATGGCAGTGTGTGTGTGTGTGTATGTGTACATCTCCTCAACACCCTGGATGGCTGTGTGTGTGTTCTTCATCCCTGCACCAGTCTGAGCTGGTTCTCATAATCAGCCTCTGAGAAGCTACTTAGTGTTTACCTCTTCCTCTGTGGTCACCCAGGGAGCTGCAGTCTTCCAACCACAGGTTCCCAGGCCTCTCCCTCTCTCTCTCTCTCTCTCTCGCTATCTCCCTCTCTCTCTCTCTCTCTCTCTCTCTCTCTCTCGCTATCTCTCTCTCTCTCTCGCTATCTCTCTCTCCCTCTCTCTCTCTCTCTCGCTATCTATCTCTCTCCCTCTCTCTCTCTCTCTATCTCTGCCTCTCTCTGTCTGTCTCTCTCTCTCTCCCTGCCTCTCTCTCTGTTTGTCTCTCCCTGTCTGTATCTCTCTCTGCCTCTCTCTCTCTCTGTCTGTCTCCCTCTCTCTCTGTCTCCTTCTCTGTCTGTCTCTCTCTATGTCTCTCTCTCTCTCCCTTTCTCTTTCTAGGTTACACACTAAACCAACCCCTTCTCTCTTTTTCTCTCCCTCTTCCTCTCTGGCTCCTAATCCCATGATCACTGCCAGGCAGTGAGAGCTTGTTAGGGCCACTCAGAAGGAGACCTTTCACAGAGGAGGGGGGGGGGGGGGAGGAGGAGGAGAGAGGAGAGGAGGGGGAAGAAAGAGGACGAGAGGTAGAGAGGGGAAGAGGGGAGAGGGAGGGAGAGGAGGCCAAATGAGAAACAGAGAGAAGGTTAGATGGTACAGCTCAGAGGGGTGGAGTTATCTGGCTAACAGGGAGAGGAGACCCAGACAGTGAGCAGAGGTGAGGACAGACGAGGCCTGGGGGAGAGGGGAGATGGGGGGAGAGGGGAGAGAGGGGAGAGAGGGAAGAGAGGGGAGAGAGCGGAGAGAGGGGGGGAGAGGGGGGGAGAGCGGTTAGGGAATCGGGTTACTAATCTGAAGGTTGCCGGTGCGATTACTGGCCGTGTCAAATGACGTTGTGTCCTTGGGCAAGGCACTTCACCCTACTTGCCTCGGGGAGAATGTCCCTGTACTTACTGTAAGTCGCTCTGGATAAGAGCGTCTGATAAATGACTAAATGTAAATGTAAAGAAGAGGAGGGAGGGGGGCTGGGAGGGGGAAGAAGAGGAGGGGAGAGGGGGAGAGGGGGAGACGGGGAGAGGGGGGGAGACGGGGAGAGGGGTTACTAAAAAGAGTGAGAGGAGAAGGGAGTAGATGAGTCATCAGGTGAATCACAGTCTCTGAAAGCAGACAGGAGTGTCTGACCTGTGTTTCCTCTTTACAGAGAGAGTGAGTGAAAGAGAGGACACAGGTCACACTAAGGGAGAGAAAAAGAGAGAAAAGAGAGTCAAGAGAGGGAAGAGTTGGGAAAACCTTGCATTGGGAACACGAGAGTTGAGCTGTCGAAGGACAGATATCTGACATGACAGAGACTGTGAGCTCTGAACCAGGAGGAAGGAGGGAGGGAGGGATAAAATGGGAGGATGAGGAAGAGAAGGAGATGAAGAGGTGGAGGCTTCGAGGAAAGAGTAGGATGTATAGTTTACACCAGCTGACATCAAATCCTTCTTTCTGAAACCATCTGTGTGTGTGTGTGAGCGTGTGTGTGTGAGAGCGTGTGTGTGTGTGTGAGCGTGAGTGTGTGAGTGCGTATGTGTGTGTGAGCATGTGTGTGTGAGTGCGTATGTGTGTGAGCGTGTGTGTGAGCGTGTGTGTGTGTGTGTGAGCGTGTGTGTGTGAGCGTGTATGTGTGTGAGCGTGTGTGTGAGTGTGTGTGTGTGTGTGTGTGAGCATGGGTGTGTGTGAGCGTGTGTGTGTGTGTGAGCGTGTGTGAGTCTATGTCCCCATCTCATGTCTCAGTTTTGCAGATTAAGGGGGTCAGTGAGGTTCCAGAGAGAGAAAGTCATTAGCCTGGATGATCTAGCATTTCTGTGTCAATCTCAACCCCCTCACCCCCCTCTCAACCCCTCACCCCCCCTCTCTCCCCCTGTCACCCCCCTCTCTCCCCCTGTCACCCCCCTCTCTCCCCCTCTCACCCCCCCTCTCTCCCCCTCTCACCCCCCCTCACCCCCATGCCCAGACACGACTCTGATAATGACCTGGGGCTTGATCAAAGCTGCCCGGCAACACCATGATGAATTACTCTGACTGGCTAATTCCAGAAGAATACAGCTTATTGGATAAAAAAAAGGGATTGGAAAACTACCCACAGCCCCACACACACACACACACTCCTACAGACACTGGGTTAACTACACCGGTTAACATTCCTTCCTCACAAAATGGTTTTAAAGAGCGATCGTGCGATAAGGACAGGAGTTAGAGCTGTTAAGCTAAGTTCAAGCTGTTTGAAGCTCAGAATTTGAGACCAGGCCACAAGTAATCACAGGCAGGCATTATTTGTCAATAACTGAGCTCTGAACTGGGGTGCGCTGGATGACTGGAGAGATGGATGAGCCAGGATACTGAAGCTGCAGGGATCAAGCTTTTGTCTTTAAGAAGACCTTTAGAAGTTGAAATTCCTCTGTTAGGTCGTGCTTATATCCTGGTTTAGGAGAGAGGAGGGAGGGAGGGAGGGAGGGAGGGAGGGAGGGAGGGAGGGAGGGAGGGAGGGAGGGAGGGAGGGAGGGAGGGAGGGAGGGAGGGAGGGAGGGAGGGAGGGAGGGAGGGAGGGAGGGAGGGAGGGTGCATGGTTGCTAGGTGACGTCCGGTAACCCGTTCCAGATCTTGTTAGCTCTCCTCCTGGTCTGATTGACCAATCACAGGGAGACACTACCCAGACACACCAGGGGCGAGGAACAACTGAGGAAGGCCAGGTGAAGACACACACACACATACACACACACACACACATACACACACATACAAACACACACATAGACACACACAGTCATTGCTGTCCAGTGGAGCCAGGGCTGGACAGAGGCTGTGTCGACCGCTACGAAACAAACGTCTTACTTCCTGTCTCACTTCCTGTGTGTCCAGAGGTCTGAGATGATGAGGGAGAGAGTTAACCAGGGAGAGAGTTAACCAGGGAGAGAGTTAACCAGGGAGAGTTAACCAGGGAGAGAGTTAACCAGGGAGAGAGTTAACCAGGGAGAGTTAACCGGGGAGAGAGTTAACCAGGGAGAGAGTTAACCAGGGAGAGTTAACCAGGGAGAGAGTTAACCATGGAGAGAGTTAACCAGGGAGAGTTAACCAGTGAGAGTTAACCAGGGAGAGAGTTAACCAGGGAGAGTTAACCAGGTAGAGAGTTAACCAGGGAGAGTTAACCAGGGAGAGTTAACCAGGGAGAGAGTTAACCAGGGAGAGTTAACCAGGGAGAGTTAACCAGGGAGAGAGTTAACCAGGGAGTTAACCAGGGAGAGAGTTAACCAGGGAGAGAGTTAACCAGGGAGAGTTAACCAGGGAGAGAGTTAACCAGGGAGAGAGTTAACCAGGGAGAGTTAACCAGGGAGAGAGTTAACCAGGGAGAGAGTTAACCAGGGAGAGAGTTAACCAGGGAGAGTTAACCAGGGAGAGAGTTCAGAGTCGTACTGTTTGGCGTCCCTGGTCGTAAACCAGCATCTAGTTTACACAGAGGTCACACAGGAGTGTGCAGTGAGACGGGGTGTGTGTGTGTGTGTGTGTACATACATGTGTGTGTGTGTGTGTGTGTGTGTGTGTGTGTGTGTGTGTGTGTGTGTGTGTGTGTGTGTGTGTGTGTGTGTGGGAAAGGGGGAGTTGCCCTGTGTGTCTGACCCTTGGCAGGCCTGCTGATCTCTGACCCAGGAACTAAAAGCCGTGTCAGGCTGGCGGAGGAGTGTGAGATGCCTCTGGCAGAGGAAGAGCAGGAGGAGGTATGGAGAGGAGGGGTCTGTTTGTGTGTGTGTGTGAGAGAGAGAGAGAGAGAGAGAGAGGGGGGGGGGGGGGGGAGTGTGTTTGTGTCTGTGTGTGTGTCTGTGTGTGGTTTGGATAAAAGCATCTGCTAAATGCATAAATGTGACATTGTGTGTCTGTGTGTCTGTGTGTGTGTGTTTGTGTGTGTGTGTATGAGCAAGACTTTGACATTCAGATTTCCGCCACCGGAAGGTCAGACTTAGGTTCCGGCCTGCACCAATCAGACCAGGGGCTGTGCAACGGTAACTCCGGGATGGTAAAGTCCCAGAGACTGAAGGGTTTCAACGCTCAAAAACAATATTGCAGAAACAGACATTTTAACGGAGATGTCAAACGCTAAATATGACAAAAAATATATATTAACCAGGTTGTAATAAATGACGTGCTCAAACAAATAGCGTTGCTTATTAAATTCAACACTGAGTCATTTAATTACGTAATCCAAATATTTCAGGGATCTGCAAAACAGCCAGAACTACAGTGAAGCCCTACACCTCAGAACTAGCCTACAGTGAAGCCTTACACCTCAGAACTAGCCTACAGTGAAGCCCTACACCTCAGAACTAGCCTACAGTGAAGCCCTACACCTCAGAACTAGCCTACAGTGAAGCCCTACACCTCAGAACTAGCCTACAGTGAAGCCCTACACCTCAGAAATTTGAGATGGGTGACCTACAATAGAGCCCCTGACAGGTGTGAGGAGAGAGAGGGAGAGAGAGAGAGAGAGAGAGAGAGAGAGAGAGAGAGAGAGAGAGAGAGAGAGAGAGAGAGAGGGAGAGAGGGATAGAGGGGGAGATAGGGAGAGGGGGAGAGAGGGAGAGAGATAGAGAGAGGGAGAGAGAGGGAGAGGGGGGAGGGGTAGATAGGGGGAGGGAGGGAAGACTGAATGACAAAAGAATCCAATGTGAATAGAAATCCATTGAGATCAAACGACTCCGGGGTTGTTGTCACAGCAAACACGAGACACATGCAAGCGCTGACTAATGACTTGTAAGCAAGCACTGCTGCTTTCATAGCAACCGTACCATTACGCGCGAGTAAACGACTATGTTTTCGTTAATACTACTTGACAGGACAACCTGACGGGCCATTGATCATTAATCACAATAGTCGCTGTTTCCCGGTAAATTACACTGAAATAACATACCGTGACGTTGTTGAATACATGGGTAAAGTAAAGTGCGTTACCAGTTGCTCCGTGCGTACTGGACTGGTCCAAGCGCGCGCCGGGTAGGCGAGACTCTTTTATCCCGCGTGCCTCTGGTCGGCTGTAGAGCATCTCGTGCGAGTGCGTGTCCACACTGCGGCGTCCGTTAAAGGTTCATCACATATGAGCTTCTAACGTCTCGCGGACAGTCGTCTTTGGCGGAGGTGAACGACATGAAAACCTCCTCGAGGAGATCCCTCCCTTCCCGCCCTTTCCCACTCCGAGCGACCCAGCCTCTCTCGTCCTCCAGAAGATCTCTCTCGGTGGGTGAAGAGGTCTCACCTGCCTTCACACACACACGCACACACACACACACACACACACACACACACACACACACACACAGGAAAAAACATGAGACAAAAACATGACCAACAGTGATCTTAAAGAAAGTTCTTGTATTTCGCAACACACATCCATGTAGGCGTATTTATGACATAAACTATTGTTTGTTTTACAGAAAGACAAATTTAGCTGTCTCGTGGGGGGAATTCCTGTAATTCTTCGCAGTCAACATCTGGAGTACACGAGCTCTGCAAAGCAGCCCCGTGTTTAGATTACTGAAACACATTCATCAGCTCACGCGCAGAGCGCTGGTGAAAAACTGGACTGGAGTGTGTGAGCTCGAGAGAGAGGATGAAAGAGAAAGGGAGAGAGCGAGAGACAGCGAATAAGAGAGAAAGTGTGTTTGAGAGAGTCATTAAGAAGTCATTTAGGCTGTAAGTTTCAAAGGGGAAAGCGACGCTTTCGGTGACTGAAAGATGACGAGTTCTCGTTGATAGCTTTACGACCAGAAAGTAAACAAATAAGGCGATGAAAGAGAGAAACAAGTTTGAGACTCGTAGCGCGCTCTTACCGTCCAAGACTTGCTTGGTCTTGTCTTCAGTCATCTAATAGTTTATAATAAAGAAACAGGAACCAATGTGGAATGTGAGAAAACTTTAAATCTAGGATGGTCGAGGTTATTCCACAGAGAAAAGTTCCGAAAAACCACTGTCCAGTTGTCCCTCTCGCTTTTCTCACTTTCTCTCGCGCGCGGAGACAGTGTCCCCTCCTTCCCCACCCAAAACCGAGAACTCGATTCTTGTTTAAATAAAAAAAAACATATTTACGTTTTTTCTTTACTCTCATTTGTTTCTTCTCTACGTCTCTAAAGTCATCGATACGATCCCTCTGATCAAACTTTCACTCAGCGGAGGAATACGTCCAAAACACTTCAAATCCACGCGTCACACCATTACGCGGCAGTTCCACGGCCGCATCTCCGCATTGTCACCGTGTTCCTTTGATATCCGCTAATTGTCTTCTCGCGTCATTTGGGAGTATCACATCCAGTTTTCAGAGACTTTGACACTCCGATATCTGATCAGGTGATCTCTATCCTGTGTAGGGACACAACACAACACAGCAGGACCGGAGGCTACCCGTACAGCGCCCGTAACGCCTGTCAAAGGACTGGTGAAACCGGAGCGCAGCGGCGCTCCTCCGAGCCGTGCTCCCCCCTGCCCCTCCGCTCAGCTCACATGTCTTTTTGTTCGCGAGGAGGGAGCGCGCGCTGGAACGGTCACTTCGGACGGCGAGGTTTGTTTGTTTGGCTCGAGAGAAGCGTCCGCCGCTGCGGTGGAACTTTCTGCTGATTTGTTCCCGCAATGTTTAGTTAACAGTCCCATAAATTTAAACGACTTTACAGCATTCCACACAGGCATGCACAGAGACACACACACACAGACACTCACACACACATACTCAGACACACTCACACACTCAGACACGCTCACACACACACACACTTGTTAATTTGTTGACCTGCAGTGTGTTTGTAGAGTCATGCCAGGGTCTCCCTAACAATCCTGCCACCAAGTCTGTCACAACTACCCTGAGAGAGGAGGGAGGAAGGAGGGAGAGATGGAGGAAGGAGGGAGAGATGGAGGAAGGAGGGAGAGATGGAGGGTGAGAGAATAGAGTTTCTTCAGAAAGTCAGATCAGACTGGGGAACACCTCCACTCAAAGCTTATGCAAACAAATACACACTCTCCACCTCTCTCTCTGTCTGTTTCTCTCTCTCTCTCCCTCCCTCCCCCCAGGCCCTCCAGCTGAGGCACTCCCTGAAGCACAAACATGGGGCCCAGGGAGCACAAAGCCTGGGCAAACAGCAGGCCGCCGGCCCCTCTCCTGGCCTGGAGCCACCGCCCTGGACAGGTCCCACACTAATGCAGGGAGGACCTGCGTGTGTGTTTGTATATGTGTGTGTCTGTGTGTAGGTGTGTCTGTATGTGTGTGTAGGTATGTGAGTGTGTGTGTGTGACAGAGACGAATGCAAGTAGGACCCAAGCCTATTAATAGAGCAGCTACGGTACACACAGCTGAGCAGACCGGCAGGCTGGAATGTGGAGCACCATAGGAGCTGGAACACACTACACCTTGAGACACTACACCTGGAGACATTACACCTGGAGACACTACACCTGGAGACACTACACCTTGAGACACTACACCTGGAGACATTACACCTGGAGACACTACACCTGGAGACACTACACCTTGAGACACTACACCTGGAGACACTACACCTGGAGACACTACACCTGGAGACATTACACCTGGAGACACTACACCTGGAGACACTACACCTGGAGACATTACACCTTGAGACACTACACCTTGAGACACTACACCTTGAGACACTACACCTGGAGACACTACACCTGGAGACATTACACCTTGAGACACTACACCTTGAGACATTACACCTGGAGACATTACACCTTGAGACACTACACCTTGAGACACTACACCTGGAGACATTACACCTTGAGACACTACACCTTGAGACACTACACCTTGAGACACTACACCTGGAGACACTACACCTGGAGACACTACACCTGGAGACATTACACCTGAAGACACTACACCTGGAGGACACTACACCTGGAAACACTACACCTGGGAGACACTACACCTGGAGACATTACACCTGAGGACACTACACCTGGAGACACTACACCTGGAGACACTACACCTGGAAACACTACACCTGGGAGACACTACACCTGGGAGACACTACACCTGGAGACACTACACCTGGGAGACACTACACCTGGGAGACACTACACTGGAGACACTACACCTGGAGACACTACACCTGGGAGACACTACACCTGGGAAACACTACACCTGGAGACACTACACTGGGAGACACTACACCTGGGAGACACTACACCTGGGAGACACTACACCTGGAGACACTACACCTGGGAGACACTACACTGGGAGACACTATACCTGGGAGACACTACACCTGGAGACACTACACCTGGAAACACTACACAGCCAGTTAGTCAGTCAGTCAGCCAGTTTACTTAACTCTTCTGAACCTACCAGCAGGCTGGATCACTAACAGACTGATTATTATGACTCTAATCTGTAATGTTAAGTGTGATACATCATAGTTAATAACAAGGATGTTTGACTGAACTCAGTTCGACTGGGAGGAATCCTACGATGGTCTCCATGGTAACCAGAAGGGTGGATGAGAGATTGTGTGCGATAAGTGATAGATGGACTTCATAAATAAATGTGTTTGTCCTAGTGGGAGTCCTTAGCCTTGTTGATGAGGCCAGCTGCAGATGGCGTGAGGTTTTGTGTCCTGATGGACCGCAGCCTCACGGGGAGGGGGAGAGGCTGAAGAATGAAAAGAGATGAAGGAGAGTATTGGGAGGAGGGGGGAAAGGAGGTGGAGGAGATGGAGGGAGAGGAGGTGGAGGAGATGGAGGGAGAGGAGGTGGAGGAGATGGAGGAGATGGAGGGAGAGGAGGTGGAGGAGATGGAGGAGAGGAGGTGGAGGAGATGGAGGGAGAGGAGGTGGAGGAGATGGAGGGAGAGGATAGAGTGATGATGGAGGCAGAGAAGTGCGCAGCACCCTGCAGATGTGTTTTAAGAGTTTGTTCTCTCTGCAGAATTCTCCAGTTACATGCTAATGCATTTCTCCTCTCTCTGCCCTCCAACCCCTCACCCCTGCTGTCAATCCTGTCATTCCACCCCTCCTCCTCCCTCTATCACACCCGTCCCTCTATCACACCCCTCCTCCCTCCCTCCCCCTCCTCCTCCTCCTCCCTCTATCACACCCCTCCTCCTCCCTCCCTCCCCCTCCTCCTCCCTCTATCACACCCCTCCTCCTCCCTCCCTCCCCCTCCTCCTCCCTCTATCACACCCCTCCTCCCTCCCCCTCCTCCTCCCTCTATCACACCCCTCCTCCTCCCTCCCTCCCGCTCCTCCTCCCTCCTCCTCCCTCTATCACACCCCTCCTCCTCCCTCTATCACACCCCTCCTCCTCCCTCCCTCCCCCCTCCTCTCCCTCTATCACACCCCTCCTCCCTCCCTCCCCCTCCTCCTCTCTCTATCACACCCCTCCTCCTCCCTCCCCCTCCTCCTCTTTCATCCCATTGAACCATTCCTCTTGAACGAGTACAAACCTCAGTTTCTCTAGACAACCTCCACCTGGTCTAACCTCTAGACAACCTCCACCAAGATATTAGACAACCTTTGCTGATTCGAACCTGAAGACAACCTTCATCTAACATAATCTAAGAGCGATGAGCCCCAGCCTCACCCCTTTCCCAGCATCTCTGTTCTCCCAGACTAAGAGGATGTGGGGCTTGGAGGACATGTGAGGCTGGATTCCACATCAACTTTCATGTAAACATCATAAACCACCAAAAGGACCTGGGACTGGAGCCCATCAGAGAGAGAGAAATATGAGGAGAGAGGCAGAAGAAGAGAGGAGAGATGAGGGGAGACAAACAGGAGAAGAGAGGAAAGAGAGACAGGAGGAGAGATGAGGAGAGAGACAGGGAGAGATAGACAGGCGGAGAGGAGAGACAGCAGGAGAGATGAGGAGAGAGACAGGAGGAGAGATGAGGAGAGAGACAGGAGGAGAGATGAGAGAGACAGGAGAGATGAGAGAGACAGGAGGAGAGATGAGAGGAGGAGAGATGAGGAGGGAGACGGGAGGAGAGATGAGAGAGACAGGAGGAGAGATGAGAGAGACAGGAGGAGAGATGAGAGGAGGAGAGATGAGGAGAGAGATGGGAGGAGAGATGAGAGGAGGAGAGAGACAGGAGGAGAGATGAGGAGATAGACAGGAGGAGAGATGAGCGGAGGAGATAGGAGGAGAGACAGGAGGAGAGATGAGAGGAGGAGAGAGACAGGAGGAGCGATGAGGAGAGAGATGGGAGGAGAGAGACGGGAGGAGAGATGAGAGGAGACAGGAGGAGAGATGAGAGGAGAGACAGGAGGAGAGATGAGGAAAGACAGGAGAGATGAGGAGAGAGACAGGAGGAGAGAGGAGAGAGACAAGAGGAGAGAGACAGCAGGAGAAAGGGAGAGAGGAGACTAAAGAGGTGTTCTTCTATCATCTCAGACAACTCTGTTGAGTGAAAGAAGCATGCTGTTCCTTCATCTGTCTGTGTGTACATCATGAGGGTGTGTGTGTGTGTGTGTACAGCATGAGGGTGTGTGTGTGTGTGTACAGCATGAGGGAGGGTGTGTGTGTGTACGTGTATGAGTGTGTGTTTCTCCCTGGCTGCCTGTCCTCAGCCTGCAGTGTGCTATTCCAGGAGACAGCTCCTGGACTCCACCCCTCTCCTCAGGGTCGTGCTAGAGGGGTCACGACCCCTGGGCAGAAATCTGAACTCCTCATAAACCTGGAACACACACGAAGCACACACACACAGTACACACACATGCAGCACACACACACACAGTACACACACACACAGTACACACACACATGCAGCACACACACAGTACACCACACATGCAGCACACCACAGTACACACACACGGTGTGCGTATGTCCAGGAGGGGGTCGGAGTCCAGAGCTGTCTCCTGGAATAACACACTGTGTGAGTGTACTGAGGGTCTTTACAGGGCCTGTGTTTGGGTCCATCCTGCTGTAAACCTGTCACGCTCCACAACACACACACCCTTTCAGCCCCCCCACCGCTGGGCATGGGAGCGTCTGAGCGCCCTTGTGTGATGGGTGTGTGTTTGTATGTGTGTGCATGTGTACAGTGAAGGTGTGTGGTGTATACATGTGTGTGTGTTCAGTGGTGTGTGGTGTATACATGTGTGTGTGTTCAGTGGTGTGTGGTGTATACATGTGTGTGCGTTCAGGAGGTGTGTGGTGTATACATGTGTGTGCGTTCAGAAGCTGAGCTTCCTTCAGGGGGCTGTGTGTGAAAGCAGATCCTCCTCCAGGACTGTTAGGGTAGGGAGGGAGGGAGAGAGGGGGAGAGAGAGAGGGGGAGAGAGAGAGGGAGAGCGAGGAGAGGGAGAGAGATAGAGAGGGGGAGAGAGAGAGGGGGGAGAGAGAGAGGGAAAGAGAGAGAGAGAGGGGGGCGATAGAGAGGGGGAGAGAGAGAGGGAGAGAGAGGGGGGGGAGAGGGGGAGATAGAGAGGGGGAGAGAGAGGGAGAGAGACAGGGGGGAGAGAGGGGAGAGAGAGGGGGAGAGAGAGGGAGATAGAGAGGGGGAGAGAGGAGGGAGAGAGACAGGGGGAGAGAGGGAGAGAGAGGGGGAGAGAGAGGGAGATAGAGAGGGGGAGAGAGAGGTGGAGGGATCTGGCAAGTGAAGAGAACAGCAGAGAGACCAGAGAGAAGGAGGAAGAGAAGAGTGGAGGGGGGCGAGTGAGGAAGACAGACAGCGACGGAGGAGGAAGGAAGAGAGGATAAGAATGGTCTCTTTGTAACAGAAAGCAGACCTCCTCTCCTAACTTTTCTACCAGATAAATGGACCTACAGATGAAGAGCAGACAGCCACACAAACACTGACACAAATCCACATACAAATAGATTTATTAACAAGTTGAAAGAACATTGTCTTGATAAGGATATAAAAATCAAAACAGTAACACTTGTGATTTGATCTGCTGTTTCCTATCCTCTGATTGGACAGGCTGGGTGCCGGTCAACAGTGACAGCCTCTCTGATTGGGTGATTTGGTAAACCAGCGGGTTGTGTCCCGTCTCCAATCCCAGTCTAACTGAATAAACTCTGCTGATTGGTCAACAGTCTAACCGAATACACTCTGCTGATTGGTGGTGAGGACCACGTCTGTGTCCAGCTCACTCTAACAGGAATGACTTCAGTTGGGACACTGCTCTGTGTGTGTGTGTCTGTGTGTGTGTAGCATGTGCAAGAAATAAGGACATCTGCATGTTTGGTAAGTGGGATAGTTTTGGGTTAGAGATATGTGTGTGATGTTTTGTGTGTGTGCAGCATGTGCAGTATGTGTGTACAGTAAGAATGCACTTCTATGACAGAAGCAGTAAAACACAGACTGTATTTTTCAGTGAAGTGTGAAGCCCCGCCCCCCCCCGCAGGCTGCTGCATCACTGTCTGACCCCGCCCCCTCCGCAGGCTGCCTGCATCACTGTCTGAACCCCGCCCCCTCCGCAGGCTGCTGCATCACTGTCTGACCCCCACCCCCTCCGCAGGCTGCTGCATCACTGTCTGACCCCACCCCCTCCGCAGGCTGCTGCATCACTGTCTGACCCCGCCCCCTCCGCAGGCTGCTGCATCACTGTCTGACCCCGCCCCCCTCCGCAGGCTGCTGCATCACTGTCTGATCACATTCAACTGATTACAGAACGCACAGTAGCGTTCTCAGGGTTAGAAGCTGAGGCTGGGGGGGAGGTAGGGAGGGAGGGAGGAAGAGGAGGGAGGGATGAGGGAAGGAGGGAGTGAGATAGAGGAGAGGGTGAGGGAGGAGAGGAGGAGGGAGGAAGTAATGAGTGTAGAACAAGTGGCAGTTTTGACATGTTGAAGGTTGGCATGTTAGCCTTGTCTGGGTCTGAACATAACACGTCATTCACACTGTTACAATTACCCCCAATGCAACCACGCTAACTAAATACACTTCCTGGGTAATTATTTCAAATGATCCAACGATTTGATCCTGATCCAATGAAACCAATACCAGGATCTAACAGCACACTCGCTAACATGAACATATACATCACGAGTCTTAGTAAAGTACATGACTGAGGTGAATACTGTAGGTAGCAGAGCTGTTGCCTGGCAACATGGTGGATAACATCAGTTTGGGTTCCGGTGGTGATACAGAATAGAGGTCGATCCCGATATCGGCGTGGCCAATTATCGGCGCTGTTATTAAGCATTTTTAGGGTTATCGGTCATTTTCAAAACCGATTTGCCGTTGATTTCTTTTTATTATCTGTTCATTTGTTGCATGTTGTGGTTAAATTTACTTACATTAACAAAATGTTTACAGAATGCTGCTGGATGCTTCCTGCACTGTTTATGTTGTTATTATTGTTAATATTAATGTTGTTATTATTACCAGTTCTCAAAATTAAAGATATGTTTTAAAGAATTTAAAAGAGAGTCTTTGTCAGAGACCTTTTTATTCTTAATTTTGACATAAATTTTCATTTTTACACTTGACATATATCGGTTCAAAATATCGGTTATCGGTCTATTTGATCTGTAATAATCGGTATCGGCATCGGTCCTTAAAAACGCATATTGGTCGACCCCTAATACAGAACCATGTGAGCCCTGGTTCTGCAGAGCTGTTCCTGGGAGGTCAGCAGATTCTAATGTTTTGACGAGCGGGCCAAACCAACTCTCCTGCATCTCAGCATTTGAAAATTCTTCAAATTTAGCGAAATCCTCCTAATCAAGAGTCGTGCAGCTACATTCCCTCCGGCATTTCAGGATTAGAGCCGATGTTCTGAAGAACACAAGCCCCTGGAACAGGGCTACAGATATGCTAGGCGCTAGCTAAATAGCTAGCTAGCATTTTTTATTCCATATCCTAGCAACAAAAAAACGCTCAGCGTGGGATAAGTTCGGCATTGCTACGGTGACCGGCTCACCCCTAACCTAAAAACCTCTGACCCCAGGAAGCATTACAGGAGCAGGACAGGAAGAAGAGAAATACTGACTGGACGCCCTTGCCCTCTGGAACTAAACACCAGAAAACAAGGACTAGTTACAGGAGAGACAGGCTGGCTGTCTGTCTGCATTGTCTGGGGAGAGAAGAGGGGAGAGAAGGGGGGGCAGGGCATGTTTTCTGCAGCTTGTAAGAGTCTTTGATATTGACACTGTGAGTGAATACATTCAGGCAGTAGCAGGAGGATCAGTCCTTCTATAAGAGGGACATTTGGCACTGCTGGCACTGCTCAACACTAATCTGTCCTCTGGTTCTCTGCTTCTGGTTCTCTGCGTCTTGGTTCTCTGCTTCTGGTTCTCTGGTTCTGTACAGCAGGCTTCCTGGTCCTCTCTTTAGCCATCTCATCACTCATCCATCCATCACTCATCCATCCATTACTCATCCATCCATCCATCACTCATCCATCCATCACTCATCCATCCATCCACCACACAGTTATCTACATATCTATCCATCCGTCATCTATATTCCATCCATCCCTCATCCATCCACTCATCTATATATCCATCCATCCCTCATCCATCCACTCATCTACATATACATCTGTCATCCATAATCCGTCCATCCATCCATCTCTCGATCAATCCATCCATCTGTCGGTGTATATCATTCCTCCAGGGGAGAAGGGGGGGGGGGGTTTGGAGTAAAGGACCATTAATGTCAGTCCCCTCTCCCTGCCCCCCCCTGCAGCAGCAGGGGCTTCTGGGTAAGAAGGCACGGGTGGGTCTCTCCTGGTCCCAGGCGATGTGTCTGATATTAAAACTTAGGCAGTGAGGAGACCACCTGGTCCAGGGTCCTCTCTCCCTCACCCAGAACACTCCCAGCATTCTCTGTCTGTAGTTTCTTTGGAAAAGCAGGGCAGATTCCTCTAATCCCATTGGTCAGCTGGTTCTGGTTCTGATTCTGATTCTGAGAGGGAAGTCATATTCCATTGGTCAGGTCTGTGATGACGTTGGCCTTCACCAGTTTGCGCAGGAACTCCTTCTCCTTGGAGATGTTGTGTGTCCAGGACTGCAGGGAGACAAACCACTGGTTAACAGAGAGAGAGAGAGAGAGACAGAGAAAGAGAGAGAGAGATAGAGAGAGAGAGAGCAAAAGAGAGAGTGTGGACTGGACAAGACCAGGCAGTATTAGCCTAGTTTTAGTTTTGTAACGGTACAGTTGAGGTAACCTTGATTCGGATCAACCAGTACAACTACACTCACAGAACGGTCCCTTGGAGCGTCTTTTAAGAGTCCAGGTCAAGTGCACCTCCAGTCCTGTACAGACAGAGCTCTGTGTGTGTGACCCTGCTTCCTCAGAGGGGTGTCTGGCTCCACCCGGCTGGCCCGGGCTCTGTGGCGGATCACACACACCAAGATACCACACGGAACCAGGGGCTAGGGTTACACTGGGAGTCCCCTGAGAGTGGTGGCTGTGTGTGTGTTTCTGTGTGTGTAGTGTGTCTGTGTGTGAGTCTGTTGTGTGTGTGTGGTGTGTGTGTATGTTTGGTGTAGCCTTTCGAGGTGGGAAGAGAAGAGAGAGGAGGAGGAAAAGACAGGAGAGAAGCCAGAGGAGAGAGACAGGGGTTACCTCCTTGATGGCGGACATCTTGACGGTCTCGTAGTAGTGCAGCGGCGCGTGGGGCGTGGTCATGTCGTAACCAAACCCCGCCACCGCCACCTCATCACAGTTATGCAGCGCCATCGTTATGGCAACCGTGCCCAGGGTGGGAATGTTCTGGAGGGGGAGGGGGAAGAGGAGGAAGAGGAAGGAGATGAGGAAGGGGGAGGTAGAGGAGGGAGAGAAGGTGGAGAGGAGGAAGAGGAGGAGAGGAGGAAAAGGAGAAGAGGAGAGAGGAGGGAGAGGAGGAAGAGGGGGGAGAGAGAAGAGGAGGGAGAGGAGGAAGAGGAGGGTTACTCACGGTAAACACACTGAAATATCCTCTCTTGAAATGATCAACAGGCGTTCAGCTCATGAACTAATTATCAACCAATTAAACAATCATCAACCAACAACCTCAACCAACAACCTCCCCCCCTTCCTTCCTCTAAAACATTTTTCTCCCCTCCCCCTCCCCTCCCCTCCCCCTCCCCTCCCCTCCCCTCCCCTCCCCCCTCCCCCTCCCCCTCCCCTCCCCTCCCCTTCCCCCTCCCCTCCCCCTCCTGCTGTCTGTGTTCCAGGCTGGGCTGGCTTAACTGGTGCTGAGTGGTGTGTGATTACCAAGCAGCTCTCTCATCTAACCCCCCTCCCCCCACCCCCCCTTTCTCCCCACCATGACACAGCTCTGACAGGACAGACCCCACTTCCTCACTGCCCTGGGGGAGAGGGGGGGGAGAAGGGGGGGGGAGAGGAGGAGGACCATTTATAAATCATTAGCCTGATTTGGAGGCCTGAGGGTATAGCTGAATTACCCCCCCTACTGAGCTGGACACACACACACACACACTCTCACACACACTCTCTCACACGACACACACACACCCTCTCTCACTCTCACACACACCCTCTCTCAAACGCACACACACACACCCTCTCACACACACACTCTCACACACACTCTCTCACACGCACACACACACACACTCTCACACACACCCTCTCTCAAAACGCACACACACACACTCTCTCACACACACACACACTCTCACACACATACTCTCAGGCTGTGTCCTGTCTTTATCAACATTATATTAGACAGCCCCCCTCAACACACCCAGATTGTTCCACAGGCAGCAGAGCAGAGTTCAAGTTGGGGGTGTGGTGGTGGTGGTCCCCCCTCAGGGCAGAGGTGATTCTCTCCTGTGTGAACCTCCACCCTTCTGTCATTTAACTCACTTCTCTGTCCCTTCCTTCCCCCCCTCTCTCCCTCCCTCCCCCCCTCTCTCCCTCCCTCCCCCCCCTCTTTCCCTCCCTCCCCCCCCTCTCTCCTCCCTCCCTCCCTCCCCCCCTCTCTCCCTCCCTCCCCCCAGGTTGAAAGATGACGTCTACAACGTTTTATTTCCTGACGGTCAGAGAGGTGTTGAGTCCCGGCAGTCGCCATAGTGACCGTGGTCACCGTGGTGACCGAGGTCTGAGTTGTGTCACACACACCTCTGTTATAAACACTGCCAGTCAGAGGGGAGGGTACTGTGTGTGTAGCTCACCCCCTTCCCCATTAGTCCGTTGTTGAGCGGCAGGCCTATGAACTGGAAGGCCGCTTCCTGGATGAAGAAGGGGTTGAGGATCCTAATGTCCCCAGGCTCCCGGGGTACCTGGTGGGCTACGGACTTCCAGAAACCCTCGGTCCCCCTCTGGAGGGGAGACAAGGAGGGGGGGTGGAGGGGAGGGAGGAGGGGTAGGGGGGGGGAGGGGAGGGAGGGAAAAGTTCTGTTACACGGTGAATAATAAGCATCTTCGGTCGAATTGAGACCATTCAAAGAGCTTCTCCCAGATCAGCTCTCCCTGATAACACACACACACACACACACAGGAAGTGGGTGGGGTCACACCCCTGACCTTCCAGGAGGTGATCTTCTGGCACCTCGTTCCCGCGTGTCCGGTCTCCACGGCAACCCCCCAACACACCTGATCCTCGTTATGTAAATCATACACGCCCCCTGGGGCACTCCGACACTGCAAACCAGGCAACCTCCGCTTCAACAATGCAAACCTGGCAACCTCCCCTTCCAACACTGCAAACCTGGCAACCTTGCAAACCGGGCAACCTCCCCTTCCAACAATGCAAACCTGGCAACCTTGCAAACCGGGCAACCTCCCAAACATGTAAACCTGGCTGGAGGACAGGAGAAAGATAGAAAGAGAGACTAGCTGGAGGACTGGAGAGAGATAGAGAGACTAGCTGGAGGACTGGAGAGAGAGAGAGAGACTAGCTGGAGGACTGGAGAGAGAGAGAGAGACTAGCTGGAGGACTGGAGAGAGAGAGAGAGAGAGAGAGAGAGACTAGCTGGAGGACTGGAGAGAGAGAGAGAGACTAGCTGGAGGACTGGAGAGTGAGACTAGCTGGAGGACTGGAGAGAGAGAGAGACTAGCTGGAGGACTGGAGAGAGAGAGAGAGACTAGCTGGAGGACTGGAGAGAGAGAGAGAGAGAGAGAGAGTAGTTGGAGGACTGGAGAGAGAGAGAGACTAGCTGGAGGACTGGAGAGAGAGAGAGACTAGCTGGAGGACTGGAGAGAGAGAGAGAGAGAGAGAGAGAGAGAGAGAGAGAGAGAGAGAGAGAGAGACTAGCTGGAGGACTGGAGAGAGAGAGAGATAGCTGTCCCCAGCTCTGAGCGAGGGATCACCTGAATGTTCACACGTGTTCACATCTGTAGACATCTGTGTGTGTGTGGTGACATCTGTGTGTGTGTGTGTTGACTGTGTGTGTGTGTGTGTTGACATCTGTGTGTGTGTGTGTGTGTGTTGACAGCTGAGTGTGTCAACGCCACCGAATCTGTAGCATGATCTCATCATCCTCTAGCCAGTCTCTCTCTCTCTCTCTCTCTCTCTCTCCAGTCCTCCAGCCAGTCTCTCTCTCTCTCCAGTCCTCCAGCTACTCTCTCTCTCTCTCTCTCTCTCCAGTCCTCCAGCTAGTCTCTCTCTCTCTCTCTCTCTCTCTCTCTCTCTCTCTCTCCAGTCCTCCAGCTAGTCT